>NW_021680572.1:559846-565320 GCF_001412515.2 Diachasma alloeum
CAGACAGGTACCTGAAAAGGGTCAGAAGTGGTTCCAAAGGTCATGAAACGTGGAGAAATGCTTAAATTTCCACATTCGATTTTCGGGGTCATTACAATAACTTCCTCCCTTCGGGTCGGGAAGTTAAAAATACATCTCATTACTGTCAATCTCCAAATAGTCAACAGAACCTCGGTTTTGAACAAATGGTTGCACTGGACAAAACTCAATATTTCAAGTATGTGAGGATGTATATGTGTGTGTATGTGGGAAAAATGTTGTGCTACGATTTCTCTCCAACAAACGATGCGATTCAATTTTTTTTTTCACGAAATCAATGTATTTTCATGTAATTTAGTACTGATTAGATTCTGGACAAGATCGCCTCAGTGGTTCTTTAGATTTTGCAATAAAACTAGTGAAAAAACGTCGAAAAATCACATATTTTTTGCAAATTTAATGATTCCTCTCAGAGACATGATGGGATTGATTTCTTGTCGTCATAATTGATGCAGCTTTGTATGATTAAGATTGGACTAAAATTTTAGCAAAATCATCTCCGCGCTTTCAATAAGATTTAAGATGAAAATATGCATCTGAAATATTATTTTAAGGTCATCGTAAAATTCATGTTTTTGCAGTGGACCGTATTTGACTTTTTCCCGGAATTTTCCACATATATTTCCATTCCTGTAACTTGTATCCTTTAGACTTTCCTGTATCTCATGACAACTCTTATTTTGTGTAACGAAAAAGGCAATACAAATACAAATCAATGTCATGTCATAGTTGTCATGGAACATCACAATACTTGAAATCCAAAAGATAATTCTATTTATTACAGCCAGCACTCATTGAAATGCACAGAATGGAAAAAATTATTCAGCGTACGGATGTAATACAATACAGCATTAATTATCGGAAAAAATATCAGCATTGAAAATGGGAGAGGTTGAACAACGAGCGAAATTCTGATGTGATATATACTGCACAGGACAGCTCAATTTGTTAGTAGACATTGTTAGTGATTGTATCAAATTTCCGATTGATTCAGTGAATTAGGCGCGCTTGTAAAAATGTATTTCCCATCCAATTGTGAAATAAGAACCCACTAACATAGAACGAATGCTGCATTTTCAACCATGGAATAAAGCCCAATAATATTGGACATATCAAAGATAATGAACGTTCACGCCGTTGTCTATCAAGTGTGAGTTTTTCTCTAGCCTCGTGAGTTTTTCGCTGCACGCGTTACTCCATTGTTTTCCAGGGGACATGCCTTCTATTTTTTTGCAGGGATTCTTTCTGCGCTGGGCACCCGGAGAATTAGCTGCCCATTACGAGACAATGATGAGGTATTTGTTTTCTACTGACATCCAATTTCCATAAATATTTGTGAAGTTGCATTGAAATCAAGAATACCTCAAATCCTTAATTCCTTATTGTGAAACCTTCCATGCCGTGATACATCATGTAATTCCGATAAAACATGAGAAAAAAAATTTTTACCAAAAATTACTACACATGCTACGTAATTGGACAGCGAAATGGTACTCGAGCAGAAATTTCGTCGATTTATCATTGTTTACCCATCAGGTGTAACCGACGTGTTCACCGGTTCCACATAGGTTTCGACCTACAAGGAACTCATGAAAACATCACGCAGATTCCTCATAGATTACAAGTGCATTGTAACCCATCAAAAACGAACATGATTATTCATTTACCTAATTATTGTTAACAATTTGTCAATGACAAATAACTCATTAATTGCTATGGAAAAGCATGCCCAATGTTAAGAATCGATTTATACACTCTGAAAAAAAAAAAAAGTCACATTTTCCGTGAGTGGTCAGCCATCCAATTCCGAACCTCACTCGATATTACTTAACTTTGGCGATCCTTTGTTGTGCTGAATTCCAAGTCGGCTATCCTGTAACTCTTGCGAATATATACATTTAGATATTCCACATTAAGTGAAGATTCGTATTCTATGATGAATGATTTATGATTCTTATGCCTAAATCCTAATTCTCACCCTTATTTCTTACCTTTATTTCTGATCATTATTGCTGGCACTAATTAATGAACCTTATTCCTGACCCTCGAGACCCACAATTTTTACTCTTCATTCTTACCCTTGTGACTCTTATCTCTGATCTTTATTTCTTACGTTTATTCATGACCCTTATTTTTAACCCTTTTTGGTGACCCTTATTCCTGATCCCTGTGACCCGTATTTCTGAAATGTGTTCCTGAACCTTGTTTTCGATCTTCATTCTGGCTCTTGTGACCCTTAGTTTCAACTGTTATTTCTGACTCGAATTTTCTGACCATCGCTTCTGACCTTCGTGACCCTTATTACCGACCTTCATTTCTGACCCTTCATTTTGACCCTTATTTAGGTTACGTTTAAATTTTTTTATTGGTGAAAAAGTACCAGAAAAAGGAGATACATTTCACTGTACTTCCATAAAATTGTTACTGTACACTGTTTGGCAATTTTTTAGTTCAGACAAAAATAACTTCAGTCACACTGATAGACTGATTCATTTATTCCAAACGAGATTCGTTAACTATTAACGAATGGTAGAGTTGAATATGACCAAATGAATATTCGTTAACAGTTAACGAATGGTTCGCTTGAAAAGTGAAAATCGAGTCGAACAAGGCTTCGTAAATGTCCATTTGTTAACTATTGACAAATGAGCATTTGGTGAGACCGAATAGACGCTCGTCTCCAACCAAATCCATTCGTTAACAATAACTAATCCTTTATATCAGTACAGGTGTATAGCCGAGTCGGTAAGATATCCGCCTACAAAACCAGAGGTCCTGAGTTCGCAACCTAGTACCGATAAATTATTTGATTTAGTGAAATAATATACGGACTCCATTACCGACGGCGGTGGCTGTGTGGTTAGAGTGTGGGATTGGCATGCGGGAGATCCGGGTTCGATTCCCGGCTGGGGGGGGGGCAAAATTTGTGACACTCTAAATCTCACGGTTTTATTACCGAGCGGGAGTCTCGCAAGAGACGACTGTACCTGGGCAGGTTTTTCCCTCAAAAGAGGTTTTCCCTTGTCCTTCGGCGAATGCGGTACAGGGGGTTGGGGAGTGGGAAGGGAACAAATCGTAAAAACCCGAAAGGGTATATGAGAAGAAATAAAAAATTTTTTAAGTACTCCATTAATAATGTTTGAAATGAAACGTTAAAATACCGAGAGAACATAGAATTTAGCATGTTCGAATCATGTACATACAACCTACAGTTTCACGTGTCGCGAGAACCTAACTGACTACAGTTGATCCTCAACATCATGTGTGATCAGATTCTGATCCTTCACTTGAAATACTGTCATAACATCGTAACCTATAAGTTACAGAGGAAATAGTCGTAAGGTCTAACGACAAGAAAGAGTCTAGAGCCCGTTACTAATAACATAGCTGTTGATTTGATGTTGAACGCCAACAAACAACCAAATAACAAAAATAACTTCACAATCTAGATAATCAAACAGTGAAATGGTATTGCAGGAAAAAAACTTCACAATCTACGTAATCAATGAGTGAAATGGTATTTCAAGAATTTTCATTTGAAAACAAAGAAACAATGTGAAAGGAAGGACAAACATTCCGTTTTTTACGTAATATCTCACAAATAAGCAGGAGAATGAATTCTCTTAGAATTCTTTAATGCCTAAAGGAGGTTAGGCGGTGTTTGAGGTGAATTTGAGAGTGAATTTCTGTGGTTCCCGGTAGTTTAGTCCGTAAGAGTGCCCGGCGCGTATCTGGGAGACCCGGGTGCGATTCCCGGCTGGGTGAAGCGGAAATTTTTTCTCTCTAAATTCTAATTCTCTTAGGATTTGAGAGAATATCAGCTTAGGATATGAGCTGTTGGTAAAACAGGATTAGAAAAACTATTAAATTTCACCGTATTATCACGCAATTTTTACTGTACATCGTTCGGCAATTTTTTACTGCATTTTCTCGATAAGTTTTTGTTATTTTCTTTCTCAATGGAGAAAAATGTACGGACACAAATTACTCTATAGTCTAGATCGCACAGTCAAATTGTATTTCAGGAAGTTTTTTTTTGAATTGAAGAAAGCATGTGAGGCAAAGGATAAACTATGTTTTTTATTAATATCAGCATTACGTTCTAACACAAAAAATACCGAGTTTTACACTCCGACACGAATCGTCAGATGTTTTTAAAATAAAATAGAAATTCCAGAGGAGAGCAACGGAATCGCACTTCCTGGTGCCTATCCACAATTTCAATGCACTCCTACAATGTAGGTACGCGGGAAATTTGAAATGGAAATTTCATCCCGACTATTCCGATGATTGACGAGCGAGGGGTAGATGTCCCATGCAGGAACAACCAAAAAGGGGTGCACATCGCACATCTGAACGGAATTCCCAGTCGATAAAGTCCGATAGTGTTCACACGCAACAGCAGATCCCCATCTCCATTGAAAGCCTCTGTCATTTCTGTGCACGGCCTACAATGATATCCATTGGAGTTCCGTTGGTTCGAGTTTTATCGAATTTTCGTTAGAAAAATATTTCAGTGGAAATGGGTGTACTACGATTATTCGTTGACTTTACGGGGGGACCCTGATGGAATTTAAAAGTCTTCGGTTGATGAATAACTATCGGGTGACTTGGTATATCATGGAATACCTAAAAAAAACTTGAAAAAATTTCGAAAAACGTCGTTTTTCATGTTTTTGGCTTTGAAATGCTTCTCGCACCACAATTTTCATCCAACTTGAGCTTTTTTGTGAAAATGTTCGTTAGATTCCATAGAATAAAACTATTTCTTTTCGATCATCTCAATTAGATGATAGAAAAATTCATTTTGTCGGTCTACTCGTTTTTCTACATTTTTGGTATAAAAATTATGATTCTGTGTTGTTGAACATTAAAATAGTACATAAAAAGCATTTCAAACAATAATGTACATACGGTATGAAGAAAGGAAAAAATTACTAACCCAAAAAAAATTACTTCAAGTAAAACATCTTTTTGAAGCCAAAATTTCGATTTTCGTGACGAAAAAAGCCACCAAATATCATATTGGCGTTAATCATAAATTACGTTTAGCAAACCGCAAATTACGCTCAGCAAAATGTAATTTACGTTTTGATTTTTTTGCGAGTTTTTTTGTATGCGGCTCAGGCTGCAAACTCTTATTCGCCAGAAGAGTTTCTTTTGGCCTAGTGACGAAATAGTATATTACGTGCTAAGGCGGAGAAGTGCTGAATTCAACGCTGGTGGAGTACAGGCGCACGAGGCACCGTTCGTCTACGACTCGGCCGCCTTCGGCGGCCTCGTCTCCGACTCACGTGCCTCGTGCGCCTGTACTCCACCAGCGTTGAATTCAGCACTTCTCCGCCTTAGCACGTAATATACTATTTCGTCACTAGGCCAAAAGAAACTCTTCTGGCGAATAAGAGTTTGCAGCCTGAGCCGCATACAAAAAAACT
>NW_021680572.1:565531-581602 GCF_001412515.2 Diachasma alloeum
AGTTGAATCAACTTCTACGTTCCCATCCAAATATCAATCTCAATTTTTACAATTGCTCAAATTTTAAAGTATTTGATAAAGAAAATAAGGAAAATAAGTGAATCTCGAGATCTTAGTTGAGATAGATGGGCATAACTGATTGTTTTGTTAGATTTTATTATTTAAACTATGAGTATTATTCTTGCGTTTACGTTGTAGTTTATTTCAGAGTTTCAATAAAAAATTTTCTATGAAATGATATTTCTAATATTATTATTATCAAAATTAAGATTTTTTAATAATTTATTTTTCATTTTAATTTTCAGGTGTATTTTCAAATTTAAAATTTAACAATTTTGAAGATAATGAAGGGGATTCACTGGCTGAATTTATCAGTTTTTATATGTAGTTTTATATTTTGGTACATTAACGCTGGGGTGGCGCCACACGTTTTTCAGTCCTAAGGAGTGCATTTCTCACTTTTATACTGCTCAACGGTAAAAAGACCTACTTCTCACGCTTAACTACCGTCGGTAAAAGAGCCCTTTTTGGGCTTGAGCAATGAAAAATACTATTTTGTCATTCAGTCCATGAAGCATTGCCTGACCGCGATGTTCTAATGTGCATAAAAACATATTCGATTAATTCGGAGTAGATTTCAGACAAGAAATTTTAGGTAAAATTCTATATTCATTTTTTTAAAATTCAAACATTTCTGAACAATTACAGTTTAATTTGCATAGATATTTCTTGTTATAAACATGAAACCATGTGAACTATTTACAAATGTTGTGGTAGCTTAGAACTAGTCTAATATATGGTTGAAGTGGAGGCTCTGCGCAAATTTCATTCATGCTTCAGTCGCTCGGGAATCGCAGCACTAAAATGGAAAATTTAACCATCGAACAAAAATCATNATCAAATCATATTACCGAAAAGGAGATTCAGCTACTGCAGCTATAAGAGCATTTCATTCTAAGTATGGCACACACACTGGAGTGTCTGATTCGAGTCTCAAATGGTAAATAAAGTGAATGAACTAACTCACCAAAAAATTTTGTTTTCTTCTTTTGTTGAAAATTGGCGCATTTTTCGATCAATTATGGGTATTTTCAGGATAGTTAAAAAATTTGATCAGGACGGTACACTAGACGATAGAAAGCATGAGCATCCTGGTCCTTCACGTACTGTAACCACGGATGAAGTTGTCCGCACAACTGAAGAACATTTCAAAAAATATCCAAATGATACTCTTCGAAAGGCTTCTCAAACCTTGAAAGTCTCAAAAACTTCACTTCACCGCATCTTGAAAGGGTTTTTAAACTTCCATTCCTACAAAATTTCTGTACATCAATTTTTAAGTGAGGAGGCGATGGCTCGCCGTATGCAATTTTGCCAAGAACTTTACAATTTTTTTGAATAGAAATGAAGGAAATGAAGGCACAGAATATCGTCTTCTCGGACGAAGCACATTTCTACTTAGGTGGCTTAGTAAAAAAACAAAATTTTCGCTTTTGGGGGACTGAGTCACCTCACGTTATTGAAACCAAGTCCTCACACCCGAAAAAAGTCACTGCATGGGCGGCAATTACAATAAAAGGTATTTTCCTTGAATTTATTGAGAGTACGACAATCAGTGCTGATATTTACTGTGAGTTCTTGAAGAAGAAGTTCTTTCCTTGGGCACGAAAAAATCAGTTAGTCAAGAATTTCTACTTCATGCAAGATGGTGCCGCCCCACACAGGACTGCTGGAGTATTTGAAATACTTTTTTCCGTTTACGGTACTCGTGTGTTAGGCTTAGGTTACCCTAAGTATGCCCATATTGCGCATGGGGGCATGGAGTGGCCAGCTTACAGTCCGGACTTAAATCCCTGCGATTTTTGCCTATGGGGTTTTCTCAAGGACAAGTGCTATGAGAAGCATCCGACGACGGTGGGAGAGTTGCAAGACGCAATTAGGGATGCTATCCGAGCTGTTGATAAAAACACAATACAGCGCATCTATACCAGTTTCGAACGCAGGATAGAGTTCTGTGGTACAAGTGATGGCGGACACTTGGAAGGAATTGTATTGTAATTTGTCGAATGTTCCTTGTACAATAAAAAAAGAACAATTATTTACATTTTACTGTATCCAAGTTATTTGTAATTTACTTCGGTCACATGCTATGGGACACCCTGTATTAACAATACACTTCAAATTTTTATGGAACATTTCACAAGAAACTCGTTAATTATAACAAGACGGTTATTACCTAGTCTAATTAGAAATTCTCGTGCATGAAATGGTGAAAAAAATTTTTGGTCCATAAGTTTTTGAAACATGATTTGTCTGGAATCATCGAACAACGGGCATTGTCACAGGACGTGATCGATGTTCTCTTCTTCATAACTAAACCATATTTGCATAGCGACGATGCGATTATACCAATTCGTTTCAGTGATTGTGCAAAACTATAGTCATTGGCTCTGGCCCTATTCACCTATGAAATAATTTCCCTGGGTAATTTTTTTCCCTTAAACCAGGGTTTCCTCCTTTCAGTATAATAATATTTAAAGAAATTTTTACCCTCCTATTATCCTATCTCAGTAACCATTCTGAATGTTTTGTTAAAAGACTCTGCCTTAAAATCTTTGCAGAAGTCAGTGTACGGAATCAGTAAATCATCATCACTGGAACTATTGGTAACTCCTCTTGCCAGGCGGTCAGCTTCCTTATTACCAGCCACCCCCGAGTGGGAGGGGACCCAAACGAATTTTAAACCGTCATTGTTGGTTTCGACCATTTCATTATATTTATCTTTGATGTTTAGTATGAATTTATTCGTTTTAATATTTATACTCGGCAGTGAGATCGATTGAAGAGCACTTAATGAATCTTTGATAATCTGGAAGCTGTTGTTCGGCTGTGAGTGAGCAAAATTAGTGGCTGCGCAGAGTGCGAGACACTCAGCTGTATATATCGATGCTTTGGGGTTGAGGGAGAATGATTTTTCTACATTCATTTGTGTACAGTAGAATGCAGAGCCAACGGATACACCATCAGTAGTTTTACTACCATCAGTAAAAATTTCTATTGCTCCTGCAGCAGCTGTTTATTAACGAATTCGGATCATTATGCGCAACTACCACATTTCTGATAGTGCCTCTGAGCTCTGCTTCCACTGGTAGGGTTTTAATAGTCAAACGGTAATCATAATTGAAAATGTTGGGTGGATCACCAATGTCTAAATGTTCCAATAATTTTTCAACATCTTTGATGCAAGTTTTAACTACATGAAGTTTGGAATTCGAATTTTTGTTGTGGATTAGTATTTCTGTAATAATGGATGAGTTCTACATTCATTCACGATGAAAATCACTAATTTAAACTATGCTAGTCATTTTCTAATCTTCTGGCACTAACAAAACGATTTTTTGAGCCAAGAAACTCTCACTTCACCATAAAGTGTTCATTTTTAAGCCATGAACATCTTACCGAATTTTTATATCATCTGACTCATTATGCGAAATTTTTATCCCAATTGATTTATCCTCAAGAAATTCAATATTTGGTCCAAGAAATGAGTTCTGTGATGTTATGTCGATAGTTCTCTTGGTGTAATTATGAGAGGGATATTCTTCTCGCGCATATGTCGATTGGTATCAACCCTATTCAATTCCATTCACTCCGACCACAGCTAATTACCTGTAAATCAAGTATTTGATTGGTAATTGGAGATAGCTCTTAATGTAACTCAAAGTAGAGAGAGGGTGCAATCGTAATAATGGTATGAGCGGAGATGACACGTAATAATGGATGACTAATTACCAGAAAGTCTAGAAATCAATAGATGATATCCTGATTTTCCATTCTTCCCATTAAATCTCTTACGTCTTACTTGCACTGCAGTGGCGCCCTATAGGTTGAGTAGTTTTAGAACTGGCGCGCCGCTCTACGCGCCAGTTCAGGAGGGTTAATGCCACTTCAATTAATGCTACAAGTTCGCTAGTATTATATTTAGGTTATGTACATTTTCAGGAGTACATGAAATTCGGTTGGTTCAGGGACAAGTGCATAGTTTTCTCTTCGAATTCTGCGTATTATTTATGGTAAAATATGGATAGATTTATTTAAATTAAATTATGAACAAAAGGCTCTCATGTGTCAGTTAATGCCACCCTCAATACGGTTTATATCAGTTGCTGCCATGGTGAGGTGTCAGTTAGTGGCACTCAGTTATTTAATCATATTTAATTATCGTGAGAGAATGAAATAGTGATATATTTATTAAATAATGACAAAGAGATCTTTGATATATTATGCTTTATAAGAAATATAATTAGAGTTTGACACTATTCAATAATTGACACCTTGAGATAGGGAATCCTCTTGCACTCATGTGTATAATCCACTCCACTAGTCGAGCTTCAACTTCTTCACTTAGTACGCAGGATGGTCCTCTCCTTTGGATTACAGGTTTCAATACTCCAGTCATTTTGTACCTCAGGGTAGTTCTGGGAATGTTATAAGTTTTAACAGCAGTGGCGACTGGAGATCCTTTCTCCACATCTGGCAGAGCCTACTTCAAAGTCAATTCTGTGTATCTTATTATTGGGATTTTTTTCTTCGTTTTCGTCCCAGTGAAAAAGGGAAATATCGTATGTAAATATATTATAAATGCATTGTAAAATGTTTCATCAAATTAAAACAAAGTGGATCAACATCTTTTTCGAATTGAATGGTATAGATTCTGATTTCTTTTTTAAATGAAATGATTTGCAAAGGTTATGCTGACTTATGGCAGTAGCACGTGGGTCCGTTCGGAGGAGTCAGTCGTTGCCACTTATTTTTGCGCATTAAAACATAATTTTATTGATATCTAACGATTGTATTTTCTAGAACAATCAATTTATGATAGATACCTATAATTTAATTCTTAGTTTATACTTACATATTGGAGAAATTGAGTAAAAACCAAACTGTTGATTCTAACCCCTCCGGGGGAGCCACAACCGTTTTAGCACCTCCAGCGTGTCTGTCACATTTGGCGGTTGAATAAAAAATACTTTCCACGGTTAGAAAGTGATAATTTTTGGCGAGAGAGGGCAGAATAAATTACTTTAAGGGTTGACGATGCCCTTTTTGGATTAAAAAAATTATCTCACTTCGATATAACCGAAAATGTGTCGAAAGTGGCAGAAAGGGGGGCAATGGAATTAACTGGCGCATCGACGGTAGTTCTCTTTTGAAGCTATGTGTTGCAAACCAAAAGAGTTTCATGGAATTGGAAACAAAAATAGCGAATATTCACGCTAGTACCACTTCTGCCGATTGCGAATCGAATTCAGATATCATCAGCATGGTAGACTGAACCCACATCAATCACGTCGAGAGTTCAATCTAGAACCTGCTATTTATTTATTTATTTTATTTATCATACGTCCCTTCGGGACTTTACAGCTCAGGGTGACCTTCACATTGCATGGAGGGGGGGGGGAGAACACATAAATCACTAATATATATTGTTATGAATTTCTAAATCGCTCTTCTTCAACGCATTTTATCAGGCATTAATTCTTTTCTTTCGATATAGAACTCCTCCTCTGAAGTTAACGCTTCCCTTTTGTTTTTCATTCATTCTTCTTTTCTTCTTATTTCGTAATTTTGACGTTTTTGTCATCAGATTATTTTATTTCTTAAATAAACGTATTTTTATTATTCCACGTGCATTTCAATATTCTTAATCCTTGAGTGGTTGCAGCTCTCCACCGAACGTTACTGGTCGCACGGTGGGTGATTCGTAGCCCCGTGTATTTTGCGATTTTGTGAGAAAACAAAATTGGACAAAAATCATTGATTTGTAGTTTACGGGTGATTTCGAACCTTCAATCGACAGGGAATGGAGATATTAAAGAGGAATCGTCGACCAATAATCCTAGAATTCAATATCGAGGTACAAAATTTTGACATTTAGAGGTTAAACACGGGAATTTCCTGCGAGTCGAGTTTTCAAAAGATTTTAATAATTGATTGGTGCAAGTATCGACCAAAAAAATTGTCAATACGTTCGATGTAGTTGAAAATAGGAATACAAATATTTCTAAATTTTTCACTTATGGCATTTTCATGTGAGAAAAATATCGAAAAAACGCTGCGATTCCCCCATTGTGCGACAATTCAAGGGTTAACAAGTGTTGCGTGAAAACTATATAAAATAAACAAGTGGGAAATTACTCTTGTTTTGTATATAGTAGTTATTTTTGCTAATCAATTAGCAATATCATTCCGAATCGTTATTTTGCACATCATTTTCTTCTATCATGTACAATTCACTATGTGTATTTCATTTTATAAAATTGAATAAGATTTCTTTTTACCTAGTTTTGTCAGATTTTCAACTTAGTTGAATGTTATCAGCATCATTATTTTTATTATCCCTTTTCTTCTATACAATCGATTGCCTTTTTTACAGTTCTATCTCTCCCTTCACTCCTCCGATAAAATGTTAATAGAAAAATTTTATTTGCACATATTTGAATGAATTTGAAACATCATATTTGAAGAAACCATCAGAAAGCTCACTTTCAGGGAAATTCATGAAAAATTCAAAATTTTCAACAGTCATAAAAATCAAATCAACCAATATAGCTATCGTAACCATCTTTCAACTTTGACTTAATGGCATTAAATTAAATGAATAAATAAAGCAATGAATGAATGAATCATTCAAATCCCATGTTAAGCCCACTTGAAAAATTAAATTACAAATGAAAACAAGTACGAAAAATTAACCATGAACAGGCTTTAAACAGCTTAAATCCGAGAGGTGAAGGTGAATATATAAAATTACACACCTTCGTACATGTATCGGTCATTTTCCGGGATAGAGAGGAATTCAAGTAGAACATCAAATTATTTACCGGATCCCTGAAAAGTGCACATGTGTGCAAAAT
This sequence comes from Diachasma alloeum, assembly GCF_001412515.2. NCBI lineage: Eukaryota > Metazoa > Arthropoda > Insecta > Hymenoptera > Braconidae > Diachasma > Diachasma alloeum. Next base: position 572,449 of record NW_021680572.1, read on the forward strand.
CCGGATTACATAGATATGCAAATTAGGCAAGCTTCAACGCTGAATTTTCCGTTTCAGTCTTCCTGACTCTGGTAATTTTCACCTCACTTCCCCTGTATACCTGCATTAGGATCCATTGAAAAAGGGGGAGGAAATAGATGAAAAAAAGAGCTACATTATTACTCACAAATTTCGACACTGGAGTGATGAGCCTCCCAGCACATGTGAGTTGATGACCGACAAAATGTGATGACTGAATCAAATTATTCAGATGGTATGAGAAACTGATACAATCCAATGCACTCATTCCACATGAAAAATGACAAGAAAACGAGCATTCAATAGTTTTACAATATATTCTCCCAAATATTACTGTACTATTTTTTTTCTTGTCATATACCCTTTCGGGTTTTTACGATTTGTTCCCTTCCCACCCCCCAACCCCCTGTACCGCATTCGCCGGAGGACAAGGGAAAACCTCATTTGATTGAAAAACCTGCCCAGGTACAGTCATCTCTTGCGAGACTCCCGCTCGGCAATGAAACCGTGAGATTTAGAGTGTCACAAATTTTGGCACTCCCAGCCGGGAATCGAACCCGAGTCTCCCGCATGCAAATCCCGCACGCTAACCACACAGCCACTGCCGTCGGTATTACTGCGTACTATTTTTTTGAAATATTTTTTCAACACGCGTTGCTCATTTTTTCGCTCTCCCCTTTGGAGCACTCAGTCCGTAATTCAACACAGAAGTTATTTCACAGTGGAAGTTTTTATTTCCCTACCCTTTTTCCTCTCCTTGTTGAGCAACAATGTGCGATGCACACGTATACGCGTACAGCTGCGGAAACTTTTTGCACTGGACTTTGAAGAATTTTTACGGTTACAAACCATTTTACGGGCTTCAATAGTACTCTACAGCCTTTTCCTATATGTATCTGGTGGCCCATATAATCGTCGACCCGTGTGTCACAACGCATATTTTTTAGCTGGATGGCTACGTAAGTGGATAATAACTTCTAGGGAATCTGTAGGGAGTTGTATACTCCAGAAACACGTCAATTGTGAATTGTTTCTTTTCTCTTGCCTTATTTTTTTATTAGCTTCCCGATAAGGAAAGTTATTGTGATTTCCGCGGAAATCGATTTTTGGTTTTTCATTTGGCAACCAACCCCGTGTCAATCGCTTGCCGGTATTGATTTTTTTTCTCGTTAAACCTGTCACGAATACTCACGAGTAATATTGAATTACTTATATTTCAATCACTCATATTATATTCATGTAATTAAGTAATGTGGAATTGAGCCTGGTCAACGACTGGTAATCCACGCTGGGCCGAGATTCGCGGCCAGACCCCGCCCCATGTTATTACCCTAGGTTTCAATCAAGTCCGGAGCGGTCCCGGCTGAAGAACGGGTCCCGAACTTCGGCAGCCCGCCCGCCGTGCTTGGACCGCACCCGGCCTGTTTGTTTTTGCCTACCCAGGCACGGAGGAAAGAAATCCGAAAGCTCTCGGTGCATTGGGAAACAAAATTACTTTTGCCCAGGGATGGCCATCAATCTTCTGATTCTTCAATATTAAAGGAATTTCTGATCTACATTTATCAAGGTTTAAATACACTAATCGAAATTTAAAAATACTAAAATAATTGATAATCTAAATTTCCAATTGATGATTACTTCAATTATTAAAATTCAAGTGATATTATCGAATTGACTACTTAATAATTTAACGGTAATTATAATTCATGGATATGGCTATTCCTGCTTTTGCCAACGAATCATTTTCTTGGAAGAAGAATGTTTTTTATAGGAGCGTATCTATTGCATTCGTGATTTTTTTTATGCACTTCCAATATTTCGATACGTAATGTATTCATGATATAACATGGAACGATAATGATAAACGAGAATTTATTCGAATTCCGTGAAGCGCAAATAGTTTGAGATTTAAGTCATTGAAAATAAATTACCTCTTTTAAGTGGATATGGTCTATACATATTAGGAAATTGTTCTCCGAGTATAGCTGCCCTTCCTCCTTTTGCCCTTATTGCGGGGCGGAATTTCTTTTCCTAACATCTAATTATTTCTCAAAATTTTCTGAACACAACTGGCCAATTTTCTTAAGAAGGCAATGTTTTTCAAATTTTTCAACAGATTTGAAAATTTCCTCAAATTGTGCAGAATACCCTCGAATATGTACCAACTTCTTAGGAAACCCGAGGAGTTTCTTGAACTTTCTAGAAAACCTGAGAATATTCTTGAGTTTTCTAGCAAATTCAAGAGATTTCTTGCAAACTTAAGAATATTCTAAATTCTTCCAGATACTTCTAGGATTCCCTAGAAAGTTATAGAATTTTCTGCACTGTACAGTGCAGTATGCAATATAGGGCAATACCTATTCTTCTACATTCTATTATTTCAAAAAAAAAAGTCCTTCGAATTTCGCGAAAGTTCGAGAAATCTGAAAAATTTCTAGGACATTATATGCTACATGTCCTGTTATGTAACTTGACGCAATAAGTTATAACTTATATCAGAATGTGCCTCCTCAACTAATAGACACTGAAGATACCACTCGAATCGCGTTGATACTCAAAATTCAGATCACCCAAATTTTTTCCATCTTCAGATTCTCAAATGAAAGAAAATCGAACTACAACCATGAAAACATCCGCTCAATAATATTACAAATAAGATTCCACCCCGAAAGTTCCAACATAAATATACGAGAGAAATGAAGAGTTCCCTCGAAGAATGAACGCGGAAATTCCGACGATTCCGACGATGAGGATGTTTTGTTAATGATGCCATACTTGACCGGTTCCCTTCAGCTTCCACCGTTAGTGGAGGTTCACGCCCCTATCATAGTCTTTTTTCTCCTGTCCGACTTTCCACAGCACAGCGTCATTACGTGTACGAGCCGTAAAAACACGCCGAGGATAAAACGAGGGCGAAAGGTACAAAGTAAGGGGTAGAGAGCAGAAAAAAAGAGAGGAGGGAGAGACGTTGACGTTACAGTGGCTGGGAATAAATTTGCTTCTTATGAATGTCAAGCGAATCAGACAGAGAGAGGGGGAGAAGAAGTAAGAAGAAAAGAACAAGAGTCCTCGTACTTTGAAAAGCCCACAAGACGGAATGTTTTCCTTTGTCTCTAAGCTTATTTGTGTTGAAATATGAAACCAAGTAGATCTATGGCCATCTACGTCTAGGGATGACACAGTTAAATTAGTGTTCATGGGTTTTCCATCTTTCCAGATTTTTTATTATAAAGTAAATTCAAGTCCGAATGGTCGACTGTCCTCAAGCGATTCATTGACTCCTTTTGTTAATGGTGATGAAGTTCGTACCTGGAAATTCCTATTTCACTGTCTTATTGATCTTTAATTTAACTTCGAGGACCCACTTGATAATATCGTGATTGAAACATGAAAATATTCCAACGAATGCTGCAGTTTCTGATCGATACGGCATGCTTAATGATAGTCTTTTCTGACTTGATGCAGAATTCAAACGAAGATAAGAAAAGGTTCCGATCAAGATTGCAAATCTCTTAAAACTTCCACCTGCATGCTTTCCATTAATGTCTTATGGAGCTCCTTCTTATGAATATCAAGCCAATTGGAAAACGAAAAGAGAATAAGAACCCTCGTACTTTTAAAAACTCTTTAGATGAAAGTAAGTTAGGGTTCATGGGTTTTCCATCTGGCCAGATGATTTGTTATTGTAAAGCAAATTCAAGTCAGATATTCCTCAGTGATACAAAGGAACACAAATTGATCTGATGAAGAAGTAGATCAACTGTGCTCAGAGACTCATTGACTCCTGTTAATAGTTATGAAGTTTATACCTAGAAATTTCTATTTCACTGTATTGGTGATTTTAATTTCACTTGGAGTATCTCTTTAATACTATCGTGAAAGAAACATAAAAATATTCATGAAAATAATACTACTGCTTCCCATCGAAAGAGCATGTTTAATGATGGTCTTTTCTGACTTGATGCAGAATTCAAGCGAAGATAGGAAAAGGTTCTGATCAGGAGCGTATGTCTCACAACTTCCACCTGCATGATTTCCATTAACGCCTTGTGGAGATCCGTCCTATAAATATCAAGCCAATCAGACAGGAAAACGAAGAAAGAAGGAGAGAATAAGAACTCTCGTACTGTTAAAAGTCCTTAAGACGAAATGTTGCCCGCTATCTCTAAACTTATCTGTGATGAACTATGAAAACAAGTGAATCTATGGACAACTAAGTCCAGGAATGACATGGGTAACCCAAGTGGAAAATTTGGTCAGGTCCAAGTCAGGACTGGATCAGGTCAGGCCTGACGATTGATCAGAAAATGATCTGATGACTGGATCAAGTCCTGATCAGTCATATAACGCGGTTTTTAATCAAGATTTGATCAGACCTAACAGTTCCGGATTTGATCAAGCTGACGTATTCAAACTTGATGACCTGTCTGCTGAAATCAGTAATAATTATTAGTGATAACGAATTCAAAACAAAAGATGATTCAATTTTTTCACAACAGATGGCCTCTTCTAATGAATCCCTACCGTAATTACCGTTGAAAAAACCTTTGTATTTTTTCCGATGGTGGGGATCGAACCGGGGAACCTACGATTACTAATCCTAAGCCCTAACCACTAGACTATCGCGCTATTGTTATTACAGGGACTCCGTTTTGCTTATATGATCTGTATCTGGGTATTTGTTGACTTTGAGATTATTTATGATCTCGCCGATTTGCGCGTATATTCAGAGAGAAAAATTGTTTAGTTAAAATTTTATCCATTTCATTAATGGATAATAATCCTGATAATCATAACACTAATGAACAAATGGAAGCTTCATAAGTTTTTTTCTAGTCAAGATAATTTGCTTGTGACTGTGACACTTCGACTATATGTAGTTATTGAACCACCCGTCCCTCTCTCCGCACAATTCATTAATTAAAAATTATTTTAGAAATCACTTAAGAATTAATTAAAAATTAATTCAAGAATCAATTAAAGATTTTAATTAATCAAAAATTTGATCCTCGGAAAAGGTCTGTTCAAAATAAGATCAAGTAGACCGGATCCGAACCTTATCATTTTTTCTTCCATTAACCCCGTTTCAATGAAAATCAATTACATCAAATACGAATCAGATCAAATTGGGTTTAGGCAACCTGACCTCAGACTGAGATCATGTCTACCTGATCAGAACTACATCTGAGCCCGTCTGAAGTTTTTGGGATCCGATCGAGTGGATCAAAACTTGGTCAGGGTCTCATCAGGCGTCACCTGATCACGCCTACCTTACCAGAACTTGATCTGAACTCACCGGTTGTTTTTGGAATCCGATCCACTAGATCAAAACTTGGTCAGGGTCTCATCAGGCGTCACCTGATCACGCCTACCTTACCAGAACTTGATCTGAACTCACCGGTTGTTTTTGGAATCCGATCCACTAGATCAAAACTTGGTCAAGTTCTCATCAGAAATCACCTTGGTGATTTTTAATTTTACCCCGAGTACCCAGTTGATATTGTCGTGATAGAAACATGTAAATATTCCAATGAATACTGCAGCTGCCGATTGATAGATCATGCCTAATTATGGTCTGTTCTGACTTGACGTGTAACTCAATCGTGAATAGGAAAAGATTCACATCAGTATGATAATTTTTTAAAGCACCCACTGTATGATTTCCATCAATGTTTTAGAGAAGTATTTTTTATAAATGTCAAGCCGACCACGCAGAGAGAAAGCAAGGAAAAAGAAGACAACAAGCGCTCTTTTCCTTTGTTATTTATGTTTAAATAATATTTTGCTGGGCTGCTGCGATGGGGTTTTTTACTAAAGATATTTTTGTAGTGATTTTCAAGTTTTCGAGTTTGGGAAGTATGCAATACCAATTCCCAGACGAGAAATCATGAAAAGCAGTACAGAAAAAACATTTTCATTCATTTCTTTTCGAATAATCGGATTTCCTTTGTTTCTAAGCTTATTATTATTGAACTATCAAACCAAGTGAGAATCTATGGGCAAACATGTAGGAACGTTTGTATTAGTGTCTATGGGTTTTCTATCTTGCCAGATGATCTGTTATGGCACAGCAAATACCAATGAGATATTCCTCAGTGATACAGAGGAACACAAATCATCCGGATGAGTAAAGTGGAGCTATCGACTGCCCTCCAGCGAGCCAGTGACTCCTTCTGTTGAAACTGGTGAAGTTTATACCTGGAAAATAGAATTTCACTATCTTGTTGTTCTTTAACCCTCTGACTCACAAACCGTACGAAACCGTATCGGTGTGATGGCTGCCAATCACAGCGCGCCGCGCGATGTGTTAGTGAGAAATGGTCACGTGACGATTCCCTCACTCCTGTTGCATCAGGCCCGTTGTAAGTATTGCAACTCTATTAGGGCCCTCTCCATATTCTATCTACATATACGTCTAATACGTTACAGAAGTTTTAATAGATAGACAACGAATAATGATACATAAAAGAGAATAAATGCCCGTGATGAAGAGTCAGTGCCTAAAAAATAAAAAAGAATGAAAGTTCATTGAGAAGTGTATGGGAGGTCCTGGTAAATACGTGAAACAAAGGAAGATACTTTAGAATTGAGATGAATTTTCAGCAAAGACAAAGAAAAAAATTGATGAAAGAATAGAACGAAAATGGTCTTCAAACATTGAGATCTATCCAGTACAAACATTTGTTGAAAATCGAGGTCCTACTGATGATTTGGAAATAGACGGCAATGAGATGTCATTTCAAATTGCTTCTTTTCTTTTGGAAACTTTGTTTCATCCTATCTACCAATGAATTCCTTTTAAGAATTTTTATATTTGGGACTCATATTCAAACGTGCTTAGTGCTACGGTACGATTCGCGCGCTCACTACTCATCCCCTTCTACGTAGAACGTTCGGCCCCCATAGGTAGTGGGGATAAGATTGTGAATCAGAGGGGTAATTTTACCTGGAGTAGATACTTGATACTATCTTAGCATGCCCGACTACGATTATGTCTGACTTGATGCAGAATTCAATGAAAAAGTGAAAGAGGATGAGAGACTTTCTGAAATTTCCCATGCCCATCATTTTCATCAATTTTTTATGGGACTCGGGTTTATTCTGCAAAGTATTATTCGAACGTTATTAGTAGATAGCTGCTCAATCATATATGCGGGATTAAGATAGCTCTGCGACATTCTCTTGATGAGAGTGGCATCCAATATTGCAATCACTAAAGAATCATCCATTATGAAAGTAGAGAGGGTGAACATGCAGTTGAGACTTGTAATAATTTGATATAGCAAACATGGAAAATAAGGTTGAATCCGGAAACCACTTGACTCATTACTAATGAATGTACGAACAATAGACGAAGGTATAAATATCCGATGGATATAGTAGCACGCGTTGTGTGTGATAGACTATAACATGACTGGTCATTTTTTCCGTCTGCCGTTTCTTGAGGCAAGTAAAGACGTACTTAGGATGTTGGTTCACGTCCATATAATAATTAATTATGAGATAGAATCGGGGGATTTCGCGCACAGTAGAAACCACACTATCTCATGGTCAAACCTCGCGATGTTTCGATTAAAATTTAATCTTCATCAGGCTCTAGAAATTGATTAAAAGAATTCATCAGTTTAAAAATATCAACATAATCTGAAATTACATTGCGTCACTTAAAAAAACCAGTAACAATTTAAACATTTCAAAAAACTTTAAGAACCATTTCTAAAAGAATACTTTGACGTCGATATTGTTTTGTCACTGTAAAAACTATTTCTCTAGTGTAAATTAACATCACAATGCAACAAATTAACCACCGAGCGCAGACCGCAGCCATCCACTGCTGAAGGTCCACAAAATCGCGCCCGGGGTGCGTTCACGATTCCTAATGATGTAGATTAAATTTTAATCGAAACGTCGCCGTATTTGACCATGAAATAGTGTAGTTTTTACTGTATTCAAAATCCCATGATTCCACCTTATAAGTAAGGACGTACTTCTCAAAAACCTTTTTTTTCAGTACACACTGATAGAAAAAATAACTTTTGACAAAGATGATTCCTCTAATAGAAGAAAATATTCTCCTGTCAATTTCTAGAATCGTGAAATCTCCTGGTAAATAATTTTATGCTCACATTGAGAGAAAGAAGTCTTTCAACAGCATGAGATTCTCTTGTCCCGAAAAAATTTCCAAGTGTTAGCAGAAGTCTTCCCATAAATTCATAGAGTTTGCCTTATATCTAGAATTAATGGTTTGAGAATTTACACTTTCCCGATCTACACTTATACACTTCCCCGATCTGATTACTCATTATCTCGAAGTGAGGAATCCTTGTTTCGATTGCACGACGAACAGTTTCATTATTAATGGGGATGGCGACATGACAAACTCTTCAAAGGTGGCAGCACCGAGGCGAAGACCTTAGATTTGCATGCATTGGATAATTCGCGATGGCGACATAGATGTGAGATCACGGTCAACCCAGTGATCTCATTGATTAACGCTTATCATTGGTTCACTCCCAGTGATTTCATTGATTAACGCTTATCATTGGTTCACTCCCAGTGATTTCATTGGTTGGCCCCCAAGAGTAGTTAGTTTAAAGCCCACTTGGTAGCTCTCACATGTACGTTGCGATCGCGAATAGAAGAGCGTTGAATCGACTTTTTTGTTCCTTCTGACTATTTTCTTCAAATTAGATGTTTTTATTTGTAAAATATATGATTATGGGACCGTTGTCTAGGTCCAAACAAAAACACTAACACGAAATTTAGGCTTCATTTGGAGAACAGGTACCTCTAGTAGCTTTAATCGAACGTTACGTGCGGTTTTTCTCTCAGTGTCGCCTCTAGTGGCCGGTACCCGGGTAGAAATCACGCCGCTCGAGCTCGGCTCGGAACCCGTATCCCAGCTAGAAATACGCCACTCCGCCCCAGCTTGGGATAAACTCCACGCGCGTCACATGTACCCGAGGTTGAGCCGCGTCACGCGCTCACAGCCCAGCGTTAGACTATTACGCGAAACGCTTCGCCGGGCTTTAGTTGAATGGCCACTGCTCAACCTCAGGTTCATCTCCAATTACTCAATCCCAGTATACTTAACCTCAATAATGATTTGACAGGGTTCCGATGGTCGTGATTTGAG
>NW_021680572.1:582202-613617 GCF_001412515.2 Diachasma alloeum
GGAAAGTTGCATAATTTTCAATGGAATTGATGCAAACAAAAATAGAATTTTTCAATAGAATTGCAATAAAACTTAAATAGAATTCTCATAGAGCTCCAATAGAAATGCAATAGGAATTCTTAGAGAAAGTGCCAGGTTTTATATTCGATGACAGAGGGAAAAATCAGTAAATTTCAAATTTTATAGAAAGTTCAGTGGAATTCCATTTTTTTTATAGTAAAAAGACAAGGATTTTCCAAAGTATTCAAATTTTAAATCGATATTCTAAAAATGCATAAATATCATTCTATTCCACCCTCCACTCGAAACGACACGACTCAATTGGAGCTGAGTTCTAAGTGTTGAGCCACAGCTCAAATTCAAGTGCCGGGTTATGCCGTCTGATGAGCGGTCGACTGTGAGCCGGTATGGAGCGGCGTGTCGCGGCGTGAACTCGGGTCAAGCGGCAAGCCGAGGCTGAGCTCGCGCTCACCCGAGTTGCGGCTGAATCCCCGGTTGAATTTCTACCCGGGAAGTGGCATGTGCCATCCTCATTCAAGTATATAGAAAATTGATCTCAAGTATTGTGCTCTTTGTGCAAGACTTTATGTAATTAAAGTCCTGATGAAAAAAAAAAATCTAGATATGACGCAAACTACGTGAATTTATGGGAAGGACATTATTTCTAGTCTTGAGCACTTGAAAATTCTCTCGGGACAAGAGAATCTCATCCGGTTCGACAAACTTTTTTCTCTCAGCATAAGAACGAGATTATTTATGGGGAGATTTTACGATTTTTAAAATTAACAAGGGAATATTTTCTTATATTAAGTAAACCTTCTTTGTTGAAAACCGTTTTTTCTCTCAATGCATTATGACCGTCTGAAATCTTTTATTATACATTTTATTAATGGAAACCGGATGAATATTGAAAATATAAACTCACCATTGCTGATGATGACTAGAGCAAAAATGCCTAGCATCCGGGACAAAGTACCAATGACACGCATTTTCGATATTGCTGTCCTGTTTTTTTCGGGTCCTTCACCCTCACCTCACATAATATCCGTTCAATTTAACGCACTGACCTGTAACAAAAAGGCAGGAATCAAAACCGGAATGACATTAGACCCAAAAGTGAAGGTGAAAAGAACTGCAACACAAAACATTCCCACTCACGTGTACTCACTCGACAAAATCAATGAGCGATGCATATATGAATGGGTTTTGTTATTTTTTTCCCCCTTGGACAGTGCCAAATTTAAAAAGGGTCGGCGAGGCTCAACAGTGAAACGTCAACGATTCAGCTATTTTTAGAAATGGTTGCTGCGGAACCTGAGTGTAGAACATACTATTTATGACTTTGTGTGGACTACGTTATGGATACTGCATGAAGGGGATGATGAAAGAGAGATTCACCACCGCTTCAACATACGAGTATGAAAAATTTCGGGTATTATAAGAGAATGTGCACGTACTCATTCTCGATTCACTGTGGACAATGTCGTCACGTGCCGAAAATTCCTGTCTTTAGGATCAAAAACATTCACACATTTTTTTTGCTGGAAGTGATGTGATAATCCCGGTTATTTAGTGGAGTTTTGTTTACGCCGGTTTATTTATAATCATTTAAACGGTATTTTGTCTAATAAAAATCGGGGATAGGGAGGTGATTCTTCCTATTATTGGCATAATTTTGTACCTTCCAAGTTTTAATTTTATGAAAGGTTATCACATAGTTTCCTTAACATTCGAAAGAACAGATTTTTTTTTCCAATTATTTTTGACGAAGGAGAAGGCAGTGCATATATCGCCTTTCAGAAATAATTAAGTTTTTCGCATTCAAAAGCCTACTCCTGGAAAAAGATTTGTGTGAATTAACTAAAGTTTTTGAAAATCAAATAAATCAGTTTATTTAAATTGTGCCAAATCAAGTTTTTTTTCGAAATTGTTATTCAAAATTTTGTTTATATTGAATAATTGTTTGTTCACTATTAATAAATATTTATTTGATACTAACAATTTATTAGCAACAAATAAATCAGTTTATTCATTTTCAATAAAAACTTCCTTGAATTAAGTAAAAAATTTCAAATAAAGATTTTTATTTGATTCGAAAGATCCATTTTTGTGGGTGTAACTCTGAATAAAAACGATTATTCTCAAGTCTTCTTCTACGATTCATCGTGATATTTTGAAATTACAAACACTCGATTCTCCGCAGAATTCACAAATTTATCGAAAGACTAAAACGGACACCGAGTAAGTGGTATATAAATAGGTATACCTACAGGTGCAAAAAGCAAAACGGGCGAAGATTGGGCTAGTACTGGGAGCCGAACTGTCGAGGGTTGGGTGCCGATCGTTAATTCGTCTTGGCCGAGTCTCGGTTAGATATTGGTTAGAAAACCTTGAGCGGGTACCGATTGCCAAGCATGGATCGATGATCGGCACTCATAACCAGCCGATACGGATTTTTAATCATTGAAAAAATTAATTAATGCATTCTTTTGGTATTATTCAATTTATATTTTCAGCTGATCCTTCCTAAAGAAACCAATAACTGCTGATACTGATGGATGAAAAGTTGGACTTGTCAGGATTCGATAGGGGAACCTTCGAGATGCTAGTGCTTGACGTTACCCACTCGGCCACCGTAGAGTTGCTAGTTATTGAAAAGTTTATCGGCTATATGAATGAAATTTTTTATTCTTGTTGGATTCTCTAATTTCCTTCAATTATGAGACGCCATATAGATATGGTAAACAGCTATTTAGTAATAATCAATAAATAATGGGTTTACAGCGGTCCCAAAGAAGAAAGTGAGTGAATTTGTATTTATCAGTGCAAGGAGAGAAATTCTTTGGAAAAGTTCTAGTGCTGTTAAGGTAAAAGTTCTCGAGATTTCTACTAAAATTTCCGAGAATGTCTGTGAAAATTTGATATAAAGACGATACAAATTCNAAAAAAAAAAAAAAAAAAAAAAAAAAAAAAAAAAAAAAAAAAAAAAAAAAAAAAAAAAAAAAAAAAAAAAAAAAAAAAAAAAAAAAAAAAAAAAAAAAAAAAAAAAAAAAAAAAAAAAAAAAAAAAAAAAAAAAAAAAAAAAAAAAAAAAAAAAAAAAAAATACAAATTCACATGCTATTCAGTAAAATTTCCAGTGCTGGTACTGGAATTTTTCTAGAGAATTTCTTTCCGTGTATGGAAAATGGAGATCTCCTTTTCTCCTAGATTTGTAAAACTCGAGAATTTTTCATCTTTTCAGTTGCCTGCCCGTTTTGAGTGTAATCATAATTCAACCCTTATGATCGTTTTACCCTTAGCAACTGTTTGCGTTTTCTCATACACTGATAGAAGGCTTTGCTTGTATCTACCTGACGGATTCGGTTGAAGGTTTTTTTTCGATTAGGTTCACATAACTGGACATTCATTGATAACTAGGACTAATCGCGGTACACTCAACTGCTGGTTGATTTTAACACCATTTGATTATGATAAATTTTTCGCTTGACGCAAACCGGGAACCGTTTAATACAACTGGGCGTTTGGTAATAGTTACCGAATCGAGGTTAGTTCAACGCGCCCTCTAGCTCAGGCTTTTCCTCACGTTGAAATCTTCAGAGAATATATAAACAAAAACGTATTTACTTTATTAAAATAATATAAGCGATTAATTGTAGGGTGTGAGTAAAACAATAACACTTTTAATTGGAAGAAGATTGTTTATAAACGGAAATTTCTGTAGTGAAATTGAAAAAAAAGTTTTACAAAAAAAGTTCTTATGGATATTACTCCAACTCCCCTGGTTTCTGATATGCTTATCACAAATCCAACCTGGTGAATAATTAATTGACTTACCTCGTTAAAATAAAATTGTAATAAATATTCATATAAAATACTTTTCATAGAATTCATCGGCGGCGGATTGTGTCCCTTTTGTGGTTATGTTTTGGATAATTATCAAATCCTAAAATACATTCTCCTCTGTGTAACGTCGTTTTTTCTGGAAGTATAACCATTTTCAGTACATTTTCACTGCATTTCCACATCTAGACGGCCCGTATTTTCAAATTTTCACATGACAATCAATGTTTAATAACAAACAACAGAGAAGTTACACCAACTAGCGATTCGGTAACTATTACCAAATCCTCCAGTTGGCTCAACCTTAACCTCTCAACTGAGCCGTTCGGTAACTATCAACGGGCCATTCAGTTGTTCTTATTTTACTGCGACATTAGGTAACAGTTACCGAGCCTGTGTAATATCAACCGAATCCTTCTATCAGTGTATGATCCCATTCGACCCCTATGATCATTCCACCTGTTATAAAAGCCTCCAACCCTTAAGGATATCCAAGTACTTCGTTCAAGTTAGCAACTTTTGGTCAAGCAAGATTTGAGTTTTGTCGAAAATCTTGGCATCCTCACACTTTTTCGGATTTTTCATTGTTGAATACATTTTTTGAGGACTATCTTCAATGAATATTGTGAACAATATTTTATTTAATTTCACACTTGACTCTCGGTGGTTTAACCTCTAATGATCATACAGCGACACTGCACATGTGTTCCATATAACCTTGTGAATTCGGTATGAGTAGTCTTGCAAACAATCGAATCAATAATTTGATTATTTGCAATTATCTGTCGGGACACTTATGTTTTTTAATATTGCAAAAAAACCAGAGAGTATAACGAAAACGTCATAATTGGTTATGTGTACCAGACAACGCTTTAAGACGACAAACTATTGGAGTGAAGGTGGGAGTATACAGCTATTATGGACGCACTGTGTTAAATTTCATTTTTTCAAAACTTGTTCCCTCGAAAAAATATCGACAAACTAAAGTGAATATTGTGCCTAAAAAATAGTCTTGGCATATTCTATATAATCTGAAGAGGATTTCCCCCAGAAAAAAGAGCTTGAACTACTCAAATATCCGCAAGAATAATTTTGTCATTACCCCTATTTGACCTTTGGGATCCTTGTAAGCATTTGACCCTCCGAATTATAGCGCTCGTTTTCGCCAACACATCGAGACCTTCACAATGATGCATTTGAGTAACACACATTCGGAATGGTTCCGAAGGGTGTGATTGGGAACAGAGTCTTCATCCCTCTGAACGATGCGGTGTCACAATGGCACCTCCCTTGCCGTTACTGAAACGCAATGTTTGTTGCTTAGCGTTGTCGTTAATCCCTTGCGTACGGGGTTTTCAATGCCTGAACGGTCCCAACGGCCGGGCGGTAGATGGCAATAGCGTGGATTTGGTCGATATGTCATCTGGAACACGGCTACTAAGGCGAGAAGTTAGATAAGTATGGGATACGGAGCCCGTACGTGAGGGGTTAATGACGGATTTTGGTGCAACAAAAACGCTAAAAGTGGCTTTTTTTAGTAGAGAATATCCAAAAATTGAGGTGAATTCGAATTTCAATCTATTCTTCCATCGTTTCCACTGCACACTCAAGATATTCTTCGACACCTCATACACTGATAGAATAATTCATTTATTCCAAATACAATTCGTTAACTATTAAGGAATGGAAGAGTTGGATATGACCAAATAAATATTCGGTAATAGTTAACGAATGTTTCACTTGAAGGGTGACAGTCGAGTCAAATAAGGGTTCTCAACAGAGATGGCCATATCCATAAATTATAATTATCGTTAAATTATTAAGTAGTCAATTAGTTGATATCACTCTGAAATTTTAATTATTGCAGTAATCATCAATTTAAATATTCGAATTCCGAATTATTTATTAATCAGTAATTTATTCGGGAAGATTGACGATTGTTTGGATAATCGGAAATCCCTTATAAGAAATTTAGTACTATCTACTCAATAAAAAATTTACAGATCCACATTATTAAATATTTAATTCACCATTAATTGGAACATGAGATTATCAATTATTTTAGTATTTTTTAATTTCGATTAGTGTATTCAAACCTTGATCAATGTAAGTAGGAAATTCTTTCAATATTGAAGAATCGGAAGATTGATGGCCATCCCTGCTTCTTCAATATGCATTTGTTAACGATTAACGAATGAGCATTTGCGATCTTCATAGAAAGGTATTTTACGACTTAATTATGCGTAATTTATAAAAAGAAATATTGTATTTTACGCTTAAAATGACTTTTTTTTCTTCGTCGTTAATTACGGATGAGTAAACGTAAAATATGGGAAAAAATCAACGTATTTTACGAATATGAACTCATAAATTACGTTTATGTAATCGCAATTTACACTTCTACTTCAAGCGTAAAAGACGACTTCTTAAATGTAATGTACATTTAGGTTTTTCTGTTTCAGATGCTGGACTGGGAGAAGCGCTCGAGCGGCAAAAAGGTGATATGAGTGGAAATGCGCCCATAACGAGAATCTACTGTAACTTATTCAACATCTGTATTTTATGAAAAATTAGTGATTGATGAATGAAATGGAATAAAATACTTTAAAAAACTGAAATATTCCTGAATTTCAACTGGGCTTACGGAATTTTTCCCTCTCAAACATTTGACTTACGTTTGAAATTGAATTTGCATAATTATGCTAGCCATGACGGTAGCAGCCATACGGGTAGTGTGCGGCTTCGGTGGTTGTCCAAGCTAAGCGGCGTTCAGTCTGGTTAGTACAAGGTGGGTGCCCGCCTAGCCCTAGTTGCCCGAGTGGAACTGGGCTGGAATTTTTCGGGTTTAAGGTAAACAGAGCCATACATCCCGAATCCTTGCATTACCGATCAGGAGGCATGGTTTGATTGGTTGAAATTTGAAGTTTTCAGGGTACCCTAAACGCGAAGAATCTCAGCCCTATTATCGTTACCCGGGACGATAAAGCAAACGGGCCAAGATCGGGCCGGTACTGGGAGCGGAGCTACCGATTCTTGGATGCCGATCCACAATCGGCTTTGGCCTCGCCTTGGCTAGCTATTGCTTTGATAATGTTGGGCTGATATTGTTTGCCAAGCGTCGACCGATGATCGGCACCCGTGACCCATACCCAATACTTATTGTTAATAGATGAAAAAAAGTGGCGCGCGCCTCAAACGAATTATTATTTCGAAATTCATATAACGCGTCTCGAATATTCTATATCGTCGTATTCGATAGAAACATCACTCTATCCTTGTCCTTCACGAAATTTCGGGACAATTCTCGAACCTTCCATAACAAAAGAGATTTAAACCCGCACGCTCCCAACCAAATAAATCAGTCGATGTCAGTCCGATTCTCCAACTCGATGGTAAACACATCTAACGTGCCAAATACAACCGACTTAATTCTACTAAACCACGAGTTATTATTCTTCGATATACACCTAACCGTCACAAAAAATCAATCAATACATTATTAATTAATAATCTAATTTACATTCTTCGGCTGATCCTTCCTAAAGAAACCGATAACTGCTGATAATGATGAGTGAAAAGTTGGACTCGTCGGGATTCGATCCTAGAAACTTTGGTTGCTAGTCCTTGACTTTACCTACTCGGACAGCGTAGAGTTGTTAGTTACGAAGAAACTTTATCGGCTATATGAATGAAATATTGTATTCTTATTCGATTCTCTAATTTTCTTTCATCATGAAACTCAATATAGATGGTAAACAGCCTATTTATTAATAATCAATAATGAGTTCACAGCGTTCCCAAAAATGGAAGTGAGTGAATTTGTGTTTAGCAATATGGAAAATGAAAATCTTTTTTCTCCTAGATGATTTGTAAAAATTAAAAAATTTTCATCCGTCTGATTATTTTCCTCGTTTGATCGTTATCATAATTTGATCCTTATAAGTGTCTGGTCCTTAAGGTCTCCAGCTTGAACCATATATAGACCTTATGATCGTTTGACCCCTAAACATCTGTTTACGCGCTGTCCTCTATGATCCATTCGACTCCTATCATCATTCGACCTGTTATAAAAGCCTCCAATCCTTAAAAGTAGTTTTTGCTATTCCCCTTATTTGACCCTCGTGGCACTTGTGCATGTTTGGCCCGTTGCATTATTGCGTTCGATTTCCCTCCCAGAGAGTGACCCTAATGAACCCGGGTTCGATTCCAGGCCGAAGGTGAGGAGGTTAAAATTTGTAACACTCTAAATGTCATGGTTTTATTATCGAGCAGGAGTCCCGCAAGAGATGCCTATAACTGGACAGGTTTTTCCCTCAAGTGAGGTTTTCCCTTGTCCTTCGGAGAATGCGGTACACGGAATTGAGAGGTGAGAATGGAACAAATCGTCAAAACGCGAAAGAGTATACGCGAAGAAAAAATAAACAAAAAAATTTCGAGAAGTGGTTGCTGTCAGTCTCAGAAAAGTACTGATACAGAAAAAATTTGATTTTTGGTAACATGTGTTTTTTCTTTTCAATTGTTTTATCGATAAGAATATATCAATCTCCACTGTTAGAAAAAAATTGAAATTTCATGGACATGCGAATCGGAATTTTCAGAAGTGACAGTGAGTGCGATTTAAGGGCATACAATCATATAATTTCACTGAGAATTTTTCCCATCCAAATTTCAGCCATTAGAATTGCGCTATTCGACTATCATTTTATATAGTCAACACGGTATTCAACTGATAATTTTTGATAATTCCACTGGTAATTTTTCATATTGATATATAAAAAATAAAAAATTTCCTGGTCGAGTGAGCCCCTCGTTGAAACTGACAAATGGATTTTGTCTCATAGTGCAATTCTCTTGGCCGAAATTTGGATGAAAAAATTCTCTTCCTAATACCACTCAAGCTTCAAAATTAATCAGGGATTTCCCTCAAGGTTGCCTGCATACAAATGAACTTGTTAAATTTTTCGAGAAAAACCACTCGTGCTTCGCACTCGTGATAGTTTAACCTGAAAAATCTAACTCCTTCGTTTGTTTGCAATGAACATATCGGGAAATACCTGATAATTTTGAAGCTCTTGTACTATTACATATGAAAATTCTTGAGCCGCATTATAACCAGAATTGCTCAACTTATTTAAATATTCAATAGAACCATGAATATTCAGTGCCAAATTACACTGAAATTCCAATTGATTGGAAATTCAAGAATGTATTTACCGGAATTTTACTAATTTCTATCAATTTTCATGGAGTAATTAAACTGAAATCTACAGTTCTCATTGATTTTTCCATGAAATTCTGAATTTTCAATCACAAAATTCATTGCAATGTCAGTGGAACTAAAATGTGATGAGAACTTTCAAGTGTAGATTTACTTTAACTCATGCCCAACGAAAACATTCAATTTTTGGCCCTTTCTATTCCATATTAAGCTCACTCGATTCATTCCATTTTGTAGTGACCGTGGGAGGTGAAGCATTTGTAAAGCAAAAGGGGGATATGGCTGTGATGAGAGGCAGACATCATATGCATACCATTTTCTGCAGATGAGAAGAACCAACATGCCCCATTTACCACACCAACCCCTATCTTTCATTTGTCAGGCTCAAGTATTTTTATTGTGCTATTTTTGTATGGAATTACTCTATTTGATGTTTATAACGTCTCTTGGGAGACGGCGAATGTAGAATAAATTCCGGGCCCTTCAGATGTTCATGAATCTCATCTCAATATTATATTTCCCTTTTATTTTATGATCGAAGCAGAATAATTTTGCTTAAGTATTGGTAAGCGATTGAGGGACATTTATGGCATACTTTAGCACCGCATGGAGTCCCTTCCTTTTTGGATATATTTACACGGAGAGAATATAAAATTGAAACTTACTATGTGAACATAGTAATCCAGGACCATAGGAGAGGGTAGGGCAAAATAGACCAGGTAGGCAAAATGGATCCCCTGAAAAAAAATTGAGTGCTTTTTTTTCATAATAACTTTATCAACTATTTGTTATTTATTGTGGAAATAATCATCAAAAATACTGTGAACAACAATGAGAATCAAGAGGAATGTGATTAGGAATAATCGTACTTTCTATAGTAATTTCGATAAATGAAAATTTCAGAAATTGGGGAAAGCATATTTTCGACCTTCCAAACTGGCAGCAAGATTTTTTTCATCTAAAAAGTAGGTAAAAATAACAGAATAATGAAATTAACAAATCAGTAATTGAACGCATTTTCAAATAATAATAATAATTCTTTTATGTTAAGCATTATGCTTAATCGTCACACTCGAATTTAAAATCCTCTGGATTAATCCACACATATAATGAGTCCTTCATAGACATATTTGACACTGAATCCACTCTCAGGTGCTATCGCAAAGAGACAGGTTCCCTAAAATTTTGAAGAATTTTATATTTGAAAAAATAAGGGTGTCCATTTTGCTCTCGGAGTCGATTTTGCCCTTCGGTCTATTTTAACCTATGCTCCCTTACCGGGTTTTCCCTTCGGTTATTCAAAAAATTCCCCTCTCCCTCGTGCTCTTCAACGAATATTCATTTGAAAAAGGGAAGAGAATTTTTTTTAAGGAACTTCCGCAGTAAATTTGGGGGCTATGCAGTGGGGGGCAAAATATTTAAACGTTTCCAATAATGAAATGATGAAAAGTTCACGGGTGTATTGATATCCGTCATTGGGGTTTCTTTGCGCTTAGTATTCATGATTAATAAATTCCAAATAATTTTTATTTCGAAATATTATTCATCCGAATTTTTTACCAAATAAAAATTTTTATGACAGATTTGACAACCACGCATTTTCGTTCGATGCAGTTGTATTCTTGTGTCCAGATCAAATCCTATGCTGCACTATAGAATGCATAGTATATGCCTTGGCGGAGTTCACACGATGGCCTCCGCCGCACGCACTCTAACTTCCCTCAACGTTGCCATGTTCAGCCATCAGTTTCCTTTAACGTAACTAAAATGCCGAACTATGTCATACATTTTCAATAACTACAAATAATCCCTGTGGTGGCGGTTAATGAAATTGTGGGCATTTCTTCCTGAAATATATATGGTTCTATTCGTGAAGCCTTTGGATTTTTATTCCATTGTCGATTATTTTTTTGTGATTTTTGAAAAAGTGGTGCCGTAAGACTGCGTTGATGACACATTTTTCATATTTTCTCCTCAACAATCTACGTGCCTCAGCGTGTAGAGGTTTCGGGAGGATATTTGTAATTACTCAAAGAATATATTCTCGAAATTACTATCTTAAATAATATATTTTCAAATGTGGCGGCTACGGTCCTGCATTCTATTCTTCATATAAAGAGTTACTATGTTTCCATACGGAGAAAAATTTTTGGTAAAAATTACCCTTCCAGAAGGATAAATGTGTATTATTGAAATGTTTCGTCTGATTTATATCCGGAAGTTCGACAAAAATTGATGTTAAATAATAAAATTTATCATATGTAAAATAAATTTTACCCTTCCGTATGGTAATTTCCGTCGAAGGAACCAAAAATTGTCTATACATTTGTCAAAATATATATAGACAAAGACAGAAAATATCTATATGAATGATAAAAGTTATAGTTATCCTGGTAATTATTATAAAATTCATAGAATAATTTTTATTCACCCAATTCTATTAAATTATACCCATCGTGCGCATCAAAAACTAACCAGATGCGCGCGACACTGTTTACCCTTCCAAACAATAAATTCTACCAGTAGAATGTTTCGTGGTAAAAACACTTTGGGCTCTGTCGGTAACACTCGAGTGTTTTGGAGTATTAACCTCTGCGTGGAAGAAATCTGTAGGTAAGGTTAGTATTTTTTACCATTCTGGAACAATAATTTTCATCCAGATATTTGTAAAAACTACCACGATATGTAATAATTTTTATCCGCGCGTACTGGCAATTTTTACTCAGATAAGAACAAATATTATCTGGAAATGTTCATTAAAATGTATTCACACCAAGGATATTTATTGCTCCAAAAATACACTGCTAGAGAATTACCCTTCCATTCGGGTAATTTTTACCTGGATTTCACGATAATTTTTATCAAAAATTTCTCGCCGTGCAGAGTAAAAAATAATTTTATATTTTTTCCGTGACATGGTTACGTTAAAACTTTGCGATGATTATCATTGTCGCAGGGCATATTGAAAAATAAATGAAAATTCAAATTCGACCTGAGTCTCGGGGAGAGCTCAAACCCCTTTCCCTTTAAAAAATTACTACCAGAAATCATCAGGGCATCGTGAAGATGAGTAGAACATCTCTAATTCCGTCTTGATTCTATTGGGCGAGGCCCTGGATAAAGAAGAGGAAATCCTGAGAAAAATCTCTTGGGGTCACATCCAGAGCGCCCTGATCCAGTTGAGGGCACGCAACTGATCACTAGTCTCCACAGTGAGTGGACACAAGGACCGGAGGGCAAGAAGATGTCCCGAGAAACATCGGGGAAGGTCGCTCGATACGGAATACCGAGGAGCGCCGAAAATGAAAGCATAATAATGCAAATTCGGTCACTCGCAATACCCAAAGTTCAGGATCAATGGTCGTGGTGAAGTAATCAAGGATTGAGAAGGGGAATAATTCCCACCCCCCTTCAATTTTCACGATTTTGCGGAAACTGTGGGCCTACGTGCGAAAATCGAGGCTCCCCAGTTCTCCCCGAGACCTCGTAACAGTAACAGATTAATAGAGTAATAGTAACAGATTGGAAGTAATAGATTAACAGAATAATAGTAACAGATTGAGAGTAATAGATTAATAGTAACAGTAACAGATTAATAGTAATAGAATTGGATTTGTGGAGTAATAGATTTTCTAACAGATTTAATAGTAACAGATTGTTGAGTTAAAGTAACAGTCAAAATTGGAGAGTAATAGATTTTCAAGTGTAACTGAATTGCGTATTCGAGTTGACGTAGCTTATTTCGAGGAGAAGTCGACTTTCTGGACTGACTGGAGCCGCCACTTCCTGGACGACTTAGAACGACCCTGCACCTTAATTTATGGGTTGAGTGAGATAAGTACCCGTGATATCGGTGAAATGTATGATTTTTTCTTGGTGTCACATTATTTTGAGGGGAATCTTCCCTACATCTATAGTTATGATCATTATTTCTGAGTTGCAATTCCTACGGGTTATGTTTGTTTTGACTAAATCATATTTGTGATTATTTGTCATATGTGGGTCATTTGGATCCTCTAATATTTTGAATTTACTATTCATTTCACTTGTATTGGATCGAATACGATCATTTTCTAATTTTGTAAAATTCTATATTTTATTTTGGTTAAACAATATAATTGATTCTTTAGAGCATTCAATTCTGGTGTTACTGGATATTTCTCGATATTTTTGAGATTTTCTAGTATTTTTGGTATTGTTGGAGCTCGGGAATTTGAAGAGGAAGTATCACCCTCCCTGGGGGCCTATTCTCGAAATATTTCCGTGCGCGGAATCGACTCCGTTGACGGAACGCCTATATGATTCCTATACGCAATTCGTCTACGAAGCCACTTCCGTGCACGGAAATATTTCGAGAATAGCCCCCCTGCCCCTCGTAAACACAAGTACGGGTATAACAGTTGAAGATTGATGAGAATTAATGGTAATTTCTGAGGTTTTGTTCGTTTTTCTCCTCTTCAAATTAACGGAATGGCACCTGAAAGGTCACATCGGCATCCACAATCATCGAAAGGTGGTTTTTCTCAACTTGAATATTTTTTTTTCAATTGAGAAACCTGAAGATCGTCACATTATTTACAGAAATTGGAATCTTCACATTCTAATTACACGATGTATACATATTGTATTCTACGGCATTCAAATATACTAATCCAATTACACATTGAGCAATCTGAATTCCATATTTTGTTATTCAAGCGGTGGTACATTATCAAGCTACCGTATTTTCCTTTGATTGGTTTTGTATTTTGTATATTTATATTTCGTATATTTATATTAAAACAAAAAAGTCTCAATGAATTTGTGACGACACGGGTTGTCAACCCGTAATTTATTTTTTGTTTGTAAAATTTGTTTATCTTCATTTTTATATGAAAATCAAGACCTTCTTCTAAGGCAAAATTGTTAAAAACTAGCCTCTAGGAGACTTCTCTCATCCATGAGAATCGGGAAAGGAAAGACTCCAAATCTTTCCCAATTCTAATACCATTTGTCATCTCCGACGGTCATAACTCCACGACGACGCGTTGAGTCGACAAGAGGAGGTTCTGAGAAAAATCTCTTGGGACCAAACAACATCCAGACCATCCCGTTCAGGCCATTGGAAAGGAGGATTGGATGACGGCGTCCCTCTACGAAGCCCGCGCTTTTCAAATGGGAGCAGAAGATGTCTTCAACCGAGGATCCATTGCCATCAACCATCGAACAACTATGGTTCAGGAACACGAGGAACGACCGGAGGGGGAAGCTTCCCCTCGTCTGACGAGCAAAACCTACAGGAAGTCAGCGAGGGATACTCGAATGTGAATAATATTCCAACGTTGGGGATAATTAACGACATTTAATCTAAAATAATTTTAAAATATCGAGAATATTGATTTATTAGGAGTTTTTGAGAAATAATTGTCATGTAAATTAGTGCGTAGAATAGTCTAGCGTTTAATACTTCTGTTAGAACTTCGATATGCAATTAAATTCCGTGTTTTATGAATTTGGGGGGAGGTTCCTCCCCCACAACAAGATCAAGCAGGCATATCCGTTGAACCGACCCAAGCTTAAGTAGAGTCGTCTCCTAGCCAGAGCGAGATGTAGTCGCAAAATTGTATTGTCTGCCAGATTGACATTTATTTTGTTTATTTTGAGTTAAATTTACTAATTGTTATTATGGAGGTTGCTGTCTATCCTGGAGCAGGTGATTTCTCACAAATCGACAAGTGGGCAGAGCCGAATTGTTATTAAATTTGAGTGAAATTGTAAAATTGTAGCCGTTGTCTTGGCTATTCTTGACAAAGCGTCCAAGATGGCGTCTTTTCTAATTTTTCATTATATTTTCGTGAGTTGAGGTTGTTGCGATCAACTCCTCTGATTAATTCGTTCACTTTTGTCATCTTCAAGTAAATTTTTGGTTAAATTTCCGAATTAATTGTATTTTGATGTGAGATATTGATTTTTGATGGATTATTGATCCATTGTTCTCGTAAATTTCTCATTTTGGTCGTTGAGGAGGTTCTAAAACCTCCAATCATAATTTTCTTGTAAATTTCTTCATATTTATCGTTTTTGGAATTATATTCTTGTTGATTTTTCATCAAATTAGTGTTCTCATTGTGTGGGTGTGGAAGGTAAAATTGCAGGCTAGGAGTATCGTCCTCCCTCCCCTTTGTAACAAGTAGAGTCTACTCTGATATCTGAGCGGCCAGCCATTGTAATTCTGTTAAAATTGTTGAAAATTATAAATCGAGAGGAGTCGATGCACTCTTGAAAAATAATCCATCGACTGGCGTCCAACACATTTAAAATTTCAATTAAAAATAATTCTATTCTTCATTCTAAATTTTCCCCTGAACGTCACAACTATCTTAATATTATTATTTAATACATGGCGCCCAACAAACATGATTTTCCATTTTAAGAAAAGGAAAAACAATTAAAACTTTAACTTTATGTGGCCTCCCGATAACTGGAAACGTCACAAATTAAAGACATTTTTTTGTTTTTTTTTGGGCATTCTACGTGTCATAAACGACCGTAATAGAAATTGTCCAAACATTTTGCATTTTTTAACTGTTGAATGAAGCTTTAAAATAGTTAAAAAGATTGAGGTTCAAGTACACGAATAAATGTGTATAGGTGATTCCATTCCTGGCAATACGAAATTAAATAAAGCTATACAACTCTAAAATTCTAGAAAATCCGCGTATTTACTGAATTGATGTTCAACCTCCCGAAAAAATTCATCAAGAATATTTTTCGGTTTATGACTGTTTACTTGCAAACTATTTTATTGAAATTTACTAGTGAATTCTCTTTTGACTTTGAAGTATTGAACTATTAAGTTGCACATAATTGGGTTCTACGTATCGAATTGCGCACAATAAACCAAACAGTCATGATATTTATTCGTATAATATTGTTTTGGGAGGAATGTGCTCCGAAACTGCACCGTTCGGGTTTAGGGCCTATGATCGTTCGGGTACACTAGTAGAAATTCTGACCGGCAGGGCCACATTCGTTGGAGGCGCACGCCCGGACATCTGGTCTCGTATATTGGGCGCGCTAGCGGCGGTGACGTTCCGCCATTAGCCACACGTATGTTGTACAAGAGTCGCCCCTGGAAAGTCCGAGCGCCGGCGCTCGGATATTTGATTTCTACTAGGGTACTGACGTTTCGAGTGGCTCGTCAATTTTCTTTTACGAGATCGGTCGCGCGTACGCACGCGCTTTCTCATCTCCTCACGTAGTGGCGCTTCGGTTTTAGTCTTACGGTGACAGTGATTCGAGATTTTCGAGATATATCGAGATCGACTTCCTTTCTCCTTTTTATGATAGGACTATTATTCACAGGTGCATAAATTTTATAGAAAAATGATTTTTTTTTATATTAATAAAAAAAAAAATTTTTTTTCCTACGCGAATAAAATTGCAGTTTACAAAGACTTAATTTTTTGGCGATTCCACATCTGAATAATGAGAAAAACGCATTTTATTACTAGAAAGTTCTTACACGTTCGGGTACTGGTGCCTCCACGGTATTGGAAGTTCTAGAAAAGTGTAGAAAGATCCAAAGCTGTACAGAATCGTCTGATGAGTTAGACAATCGTCTAAAAAGCTCTACATTTTCCCAAGCCTTGATCATTCTTTCTAGTATATCTCAAACCATTCTGCAACTCCCTAACAATTTGTCTAATTTTATAAAAACATCTTGATTGATTTGAGAGCTTACCTATAAGAGCCTTTCACCATTGATATACTTTCTAGGTACTTCGACAATATTTCAGAGTATTGACATTATTGGCTTCCGGATAAATGCCGCGTTTGGTTTCAGCATTGCGCCGATGTTTCGCAAGCATTGCAGTCTGCATCTTCAGGGCTGTGAGCTCCGAGCTCATTTTTAATTGATCAGCTGATCAATTAAAACATATGATTGGCTGACCCCCCCCCCCTCCCTTCCCCTACCCCCACCATCACAGGGGAAGGCATAAAAGTACTATCTTCAGACATCAGAGCTCAGAATCGGAGCTCACAGCCCTGAAGATGCAGACTGCAATGTTTGCGAAACGTCGGCGCAATGCTGAAACCAAACGCGGCATCCATCCGGAAGCCAATAATGTCATTAATCATGACCCTTAAAACTAAGATTTCAGAATATTCTCGAATTTCCTTGCAATTTATCGTCTAAATATCAATTTCAATGAAACAAATTGGACAGCCGTACGGCGGGCCACTAAACACACTAGTTCAATTTAATTTCTAATTCATTCAACATTAATAATAACGTCCTTTGTATTCATA
The DNA here is from genome assembly GCF_001412515.2 of Diachasma alloeum. NCBI lineage: Eukaryota > Metazoa > Arthropoda > Insecta > Hymenoptera > Braconidae > Diachasma > Diachasma alloeum. The sequence continues at coordinate 599,554 of NW_021680572.1, forward strand.
TTAGGATAATATGAAACCAAATGTTGCATTATAACTCCCTTTGTTTCATGGTAAACGGAATTATTTTCCTTCGGCAGAATAACGAATAATTTAATGAATGCTTTCCATCAAATAAATTCTACCTGGCCAAAGTAAAATTTTCTGTGAATGGCTATGCATGGAAAAATATGTTGTTGAATCAGCAAATTCAAAGGAAGTGATACTCGTTCAGTTGAATAAGCTATTTGTTAATTGGTATCAACAATGGAGTTTTTCAACGAAATACTGTTTTTAGAGATAACTAAAGTTTGAAATTTCATATCCGCTTGTAAGTAAATTGTATGAAGGGTAGCCCGAGTAGAAATTTCGTCAGTTTATTATCGGTTACCGATGAGGTGCAACCGATATGGTCACCGGTTCCATATAAGTTTCGACCTACAAGGAACTCATGAAGACGTCACGCAGTTACCTCACAAGTTACAAGTAGGTTATAACCCATCAAAAACTCACGTGATTATTTATTAACCTCATTATTATTAACAATTTGTCAATTATGAACAACTCATTAATTGCCATGGGAAAGCATGGGCAATGATAAGAATCGATTTATACATGCAGAAAAAGAAAAAAATCACATTATCGGTGAGTAGCCACCCATCCAATTCCGAAACTTACTCGATGTTACTTAATTTTGGTGATCGTCTGTTGTGCTGAAGTCCAAGTGCGCTATCCTGTGATTCTTGTGAATATAACGTTTAGATATTCTTCATAAGGCGAAGATTCGGATTCTCTGATGATTGACATATGATTTTGCCCAAACCTTGATTACGACCGTTCCTAATTAATAAACCTTATTTCTGACCCTCGCGACTCTCATTTCTGAACCTTATTTCTGACGTTCATTCTTGACCGTCGTGACCCTTAGTCTTTACCCTTTCTTGTGATCCTCATTCCTGATCCCTGTGACCCCTTATTTCTTTAACTATCTTTAACACCTTATAAGGGACATACCAATAAAAAAAACATAAGGGACAAATAAGTTACAAAGGGGTTAAGCTACATAAGTTAGTGAGCGGTGGTAAACTCATCTGTCACCCACAATGATCATCCCTACTAGTATTATTGGGTTTGGAATCTACAGGTTAAACGTCAGGTACAACTTATGAGTCAGTAACCTGCAACAAACTCATAGGTTCCCAATGCACATTGCTAGCTCCCGACAAAATTTCTACTCGGCAGACAGACAAAAATTGCGTGTGTACTCATCGGTGTAAAAGTTTTATAGAATTCATACTTTCCAATCATCGATTCCTCGAAAAACATCCTATTTTTCCTTCATTCATTGCAAACAATGCTTTGTTTTCCTCCATTCTTTACCTCAAAGTAGAAGTAATCTGATAAGACAGGAGATGAATCTTTTTATTTCGACGTCGTTTCATTGGATCTTAACAACCTAAGTCCTTACTTTTCAAATTTATCTAGCACTGTAGAATTATGATTGCTATTGAAATATCATTTCTCGTTTTCGATGATTAGTTTCATGAACGTGAGAAGACACGTCCCGGTTGCTGGAGACAATTTGATTCGAAACGTTTCGTTTTATCTTCTTCCACAGTTTTATAAAATTATTCTTAAAATCTTTAGTAAAATAAATAGAGACCGGTCGGTCGCTTCGCTTGCTCCCGGCGGTTAGTGTGCGACTAGTAGGAGTCGGTAGAAGTAGGTGAGACCCATCATGGGTCGGACCAACAACTTCCCGACAAATTCTCTTCTTTTGATTTAGTGCAAGAAAAATCGCAAATTCTAAAGTTTAAAGTCTAAATAACAAAGTAATAGTAAATAACAAAGTTTAAAATCTATATAACTGAAAAACAGCTGAGACCATTTTGATCAACACCCCAAAAAACAAGGTCACTTGGTTTGACTAGTCGCTTTCTTGTTGTGCAGAAATTGCCCTTCATCTTTTGGACAGTTACAAAATCTCTTGGCAAAAGGTTTGCTTTCTCAATGTGAGATATTTTCATTTTGTCAAATTTCGAGTCATGAGTTCCTTGATACAAGCAAAGACGTATCAAGACGTACTTCTGACAAAACTTTTGTTCTCATTGAATAGTATGGTGAAATTTCGCTTTGGTCCGTCCCCATGAATTCTGTCAATAATAGACATTTAAAATTCGTAAGAATCTTCTGAAATCTACATTAATCATCAATATTTTATTTTTCAACATTTAATAAAGCCATTGAAACCCCAAAACAGGAATTAATTGATGGATTTGTCATCGATCACACAAACTTGAAGCTGTGTGGGTTCTCACAAATTATTCTGTGATTTGCTTTTCTCGAAAAAAAAATTATTCGAAATAAAAATTTGCTTTGTCGATTCCTTTGTTCGTCTTGATGTTTTTTCTTATGTTGCTGTTTGTTTTTTTTCCCACGGGGGGCTCCCCCTCCCCCTCTGGCCACCCTACCGTGCTCTCAGTTCCCTCCGCGAATGAAATTTCGAGATGAAAGTGATACCGGTTTTCAGCAAAATGTGAAAAAAAATGATATTTATCACGCGGAAGTTATGCGCCAGATTGGCCTCGTGCACTGATAGAAAGGATTAGTTATTGTTAACAAATCCATATTTGAGGAGCTTTGTTTGACTTGACTTTCACCTTTCATGTGAATCATTCGTTAATAGTTAACGAATCTCGTGTGGAATAAATAAACCATTTTATTAGTGTGAAAAGTCACTACAAATTCGGACAGTGTGATTAAAATAGCTATTTTGCATCCGAACGAATCATATGATATCTTCCGCAAAAAGTAATTTTCTGATTGAATTACATCCAAAATTTTCCGGGGTTTTCTGAACAATTTCCCTTCAACTTTTCTCTACATACAGAAAATTCTATTAGTTCGAGTACAGAACTGTGATGTGAAGTCTGCGTCAAACCACGGAATTTTTCCTAATAAACATAGTTTTCTCGTGCAATTCCTACTTCAGGAATTTACTGCTTAAATAACAACACAAAATGACCGTGTGATAATTAATAAGGTTTTCCATCTCTCTTTTAACATTTCTTCTCCCCACACGATACAACGTTGTGTACATCAGTGCAGCTCACCCTCAGCCCTACGGTCCCCAATTATCACTAAGGAGTAGAATGGTCAACTACCGAATGGTCAGCTACCCACTGTAAAAAGTTATGCCCCACATTAGTATTCGCCTTTAACTCTTCTATTTTCACAACTCTATGTTTAGTGGAAGTGACCGTAACAATTAATTAAAGAATAAAAACCAAGAGAAACAAGGTAGAAGCATAAGATGATTAAAGAAAAATCCTGTTGGACACATAAAATGTTCACGGAGCAGAACAGAACTCGTAGCTACTCACGATAATTGAATCGAGCGGAAAGTAATCACCGAGGCTGGGCACATGTAAAAGTGAATGGCTGCGAGTGGTATAAATCCGCTGGGAATTCAAGATGTTACTACACTGGGGGACAGAGAGAAATGCTCAGAAAACCGAGGAACTCAGGGAAAGCAAATGACATAAATAGATGTGACTTTTTGAAGGGTAGCTGAAGCTTGTATGAAGAGTAAATTCCCTTCCTCGATGACTGCACGCGTAGCGCGTAGCCTTAGTAAATCCCTGAACACTGGTGAACAGTTTCATCTGCAATGTACCCAGAAAAACGATTTATTTCAATCAAATAAAATTTATTTAAATCAAATAGATAAGTTTATTTAAATAATACTAAATGGAGTATAAATTCCATTGTGCATTGTTCCATTTTTTTTTTTTTTAAATTAGATAGAAAATTTTATCCGAAGTTTTGTTTGTATTGAATAAATAAATGTTTTTTCGTACTGACCTTTACTTTTTCTCGTCCGGGGATTGGTATTGGCCCTTGCCCAAACTTGTAAAAGTGAAAATCACTACGGAAAAATATCGTTCACGACTAGTGCCACTCGCCCTGAAATATACTATTTTGCTTCCGAATGGAAGCTGTGTAATCCTCCAAATTCAAGTTTTGGATTTTTTGTTTTGCCTACCCAGTATGATCCAAAAAGTTCGAAATTGCAATTTTCAGACCTCTTCCGTACGTGTGGATGAGGTCTAAATATTTTGGACAAAAACTAGCTATTTTCAAAAAATCATAACTCCCTCAATTATCAATATTTTTCAATTTTTCTTTCTTCGAAGTTTTTGTTTAATCACCACTTTGTCAGAAAGAAATCTAGCCAAAAATCCCCAGCATCGACTTTTTTTGTCTTGCTATCCGTATGTAAAAATTCACTAGAAAGACTTGGCAAATTCTATGGCAGTTCTATTAAAATTCTGAGAAATTCTCGTGGAAATCCTATTTGTTTTTTTGCGCTGATTCTCTGACATATTTGATAGGAAAAAAATAATAGATTTCAATTTTTCTATATGAATATTCTCTTGGAATTTTTTCAATAAAGAGTAATTGGGCATGAATTTTCTAATTTTTTTTCACTCCAATCCTATAATACAACAGAAGCAAAATATAGCGAAAAAAACTCAGAACATCTCAAGAGAAAACTGCAAACAGAAAAATCGAAATCTTGTGACTTTTTCCTAACAAATATGTAATAGAATCTGCGCAAAAAACAAATCGAAACTTAACGCGGATTACCTACTATTTTAATGGAATTCCTATAGCATTTCTAGAAAATTCCAATAGAGGTTCGTAGTGAATTCTCAAAGGTTTTCCATCGAATTTTTTCGTACTTGTCATTTGGCGTGAATCTGTTAATATACCATTCCGTTATTTCCTCTTCCGAAATCTTTGCCTATATATCGCTGCTCAGAATCTTAATTAATCGTAATTAATCAACCTCTCGTGTCCATTCATTACTTATTGCAAAAAACAAGATTGGACATTCCTCTGACTACTGTGTCCATCACTCGTTTTTTCCAGTAAGAGGTATGAGAGATTCCCATTAACGCAGGTGTGTGAAAAAAAAACACGTGAGGTTACAGAGCTAATGAAACCATGGGACGAATAAGCACAACACAAAAATCAACAGGGAGCACTCAAGCATGACCCTCGAAACACCCTCCTTCGATCAAACACAGTCGCCACTCTTTTTCCATTCCCTCAATACGAAGACTGGTCTTTTTGGCTTGGGTCCGATTGGACATGAAAAAAAAAAGAAGAATGAAATCAATCCTAAAGGTATACTATGCATCGATGAATGGAGGAAGAACAAAAAACAATTGGTAGGGATGTCATGTATCAAATATCAGCGCCCCAAGTCCATCTATCAGAGGACAATCGCTAGCGAGTGAAAGAGACTAGACCACAGCTCGATCTGCTCACCCCTCTATTGACCAACAGGATAACAAGAACACGAACAATAGGAATATCCCTTCGATAATCGAAATTGACTCTAAAGGGATCCTATACACCTATTCTCGAATCACTATTGAGCAACGTGACTAATGCTTCCTGAGGAAATTCACGTATCACAGTGGAGTGATTCGCCGATTCGTCAAAAGGATTCAATCGAAGGGGAACTATTCGACTGGCACTCATCGTTCTATCCTCTGTATTCAATTTCAGCAAGTATCAGCGAGTGATGACCTATTTTAATGTTTCTAGGTAAGCAGAAGGCTGCTGATACGAGACGAGGAAATTATTTTCAGATGCATTGCGAATCAGCCGATTTACTACTCGCTACTGGTAATATAGAGTTGATAGTTTTATTTTTAGACGACGCAATGAACTTGAGATACGGAGAGCCAGTGTGAACCGAGCCAAAGGATAGATTCCTTGGCGTTTGTATGATTTCTCGGGTATTAATAGAAATAAATAAGTGGGAAATCGCTCTTGTATTGTATGTAGTATAGTTATTTTTACTAATAAATTATCAATATGCTTCTGAACGGTTATGTTGTACATCATTTCCTTCTACCATGTATAATTCATTGTTTATGTCATTCTATTAGATTCAATAACATTTCTTTTCAACTAATCTTGTCAGATTTGCAACTTAGTTGAATGTTATCATCATCATTATTGTTATCATCCCTTTCTTCTATACAATCGATTGCCTTTTTTACAGTTCTATCTCTCCCTTCAGTCCTCCGATGAAATGTTGATAGAAAAATTTTATTTATACATACTTGAATGAATTTGAAACATTACATTTGAAGAAACCGCCAGAAAGTGCACTTTCGGGGGAATTCATGAAAAATTCGAAATTTTCAAAAATTATCATAAAAATCAAATCGAGCAATAAAGCTATCGTAATCATCATTTAACTTTGATTTAATTGCATTAAAACAAACATTTTAAGCTATGATTGAATTCGTTTGAAGTATGATATTCAATGATATCCCCGGAATTCTGATGTGCAAAAAGTACAAAATTTTGGAAAATTTTCAAATAAATCAAAATAACGATTATTGCTATCGCCTTCATCTTCGAACTGAGTCAAAGAAATTATTCAAGCTATTATTCAATCAATTCAAAACATTTTGTTCAGTTATCGTGGGAGAGCCAGGGATGGCCATCAGTATTATATTTCTTCACTATTAAACGGATTTGCCACTTACATTCATGAATGTTTAAATATATTCATCAAAATTTTTAAATAATATAATATTAATAGTTTAAATTTCCGATTGATAATGAATTAAATATTTGGATAATATAGAACGGTAAACTTTTCCTTAAGTGAAAATTTCTAATTTCTTAAAAGGGATTATTGATTCACCAAATAATCGGCAATCTTCCTACCCAAATTATTAATTAATAAAATGGTTAAAATTTGAATATTTAAATTGATGATTACTTAAATGATTAAAAGTTTAAGAGTAATGTTAACTAGTTGACGGCTTCAAAATTTAACGGTAATTATGATTTATGAATATGACTTTCCTGGAGATGACCGACTTTCGACAAAATTCGAAAATTAAAAAAACTAATCGATGAATTAAATTTCAATTAATGGCGATTGATAGGGCTCAACAATACCTACATTTGAAAAGAGAGATTCAATTCCGTCCATTCATTAGCGAACAATTGAAGAAAAACTTTGTTACATACGTACGAGGACGAGGTCTGCAAATTGCATTTGCGGCCTTTTTGAATCATGCTGGGTCGGCATAACACAAAAAATTTAAAATTTAAAACGTGACTGATTTTTTGCTTCAATTCGGAAGCAGAAAATAAAAATAACAACAATAAATACTTGAAGATTAACAATTCTTCTACGCGATTTCAATGAGTTCATTTGCAACAAAATCTTGCTTGCGTAAAGGAATATTTTAAAGCATGAGACCGTTCTCGGGTTCCGTGAGTTGAGATACCTGGAAGAATTAAGCGATTGAAGAAAGTACTTGTCTCAAGTAAATATGTTTTAGATATTAGAATTTTCTTCTCAGGGTTGGTCATAAATGAATCCTCTGTCAGTGTACGAATTACATAATTAGATATCCTTCACCCGAGTACAATTTCCGTCGATTTATCATCGGTTACCGATGCGGTGCAAGGTGTAACCGACATGATCACCGAGTCCACATAGGTTTCGACCGACAAGGAACTCATGAAAACATCACGCAGTTACCTCACAAGTTACAAGTAGGTTACAATCCATCAAAAACTCACGTGATTATTTATTAATCTCATTATTATTAACAATTTGTCAATGATTAATAACTCATTAATTGCCATGAGACAGCATGCCCAATAATAAGAATCGATTTATACACGCAGAAAAAGAAAAAAAAATCATATTATCGTTGAGTAGTCACCCATCCAATTCCGAACCTACTCGATGTTACTTAACTTTGGTGATCGTCTATTGTCCTGATGTCCAAGTCCGCTATCCTGTAATTCTTGGGAATATAATATTTAGATATTCTAGATAAGGCGAAGATTCTGATTCTCTCGTGATTGACATATTATATTGTCCAAACTTCAATTATGACCCTTCCCAATTAATGAACCTTATTTCTGACGTTTATTTTCGACTCCCATTTCTGACCCTCGTAACCCTTAGTTTTGACCCTTCTTTCTGACCCTAATTCCTGATCCTCGAGACCGTTATTTCTGACCCTTGATTTTGATCCTTATTTAGATTACTGATGGGTTCTCTGATGGGATCAGTTATGCCCGGACTTGGACAATTAAATGTCTTTAACACTTTATAAGGGACATACCAATAAAAAAAACATAAGGGACAAATAAGTTACAAAGGGGTTAAGCTATACAAGTTAGTGATCGATGATAAACTCATCTGTCACCCACAATGATCTTCCCACTAGTATTGTTGCGTTTGGAACCTACAGATTACACGTCAGGTACAACCTATAAGTCAGTAACCTGCAACAAACTCATAGGTTCCTAATGCATATTGGTGGTTCCCGACGAAATTTCTACTCCGGCACTATTTATATATCAATGATTCCGAGTGAAAATTTTGGCCAGGTTCAAGTCAAAACGAGATGAGGTCAAACTTGAGGATTGATTAGAAAGTAATATGATAACTGGATCAAGGCCTGATCAGTCATGTAACGCGGTTTTCAATCAAGACTTGATCAGGCATAACAGTTCTGGATTTGATTAATCCAAACGTATCAAAACAGGGTGACCTGTCTATCGGAATCAATAATAATTATTAATAATAATTAAATCAGAACACAAAGATCATTCAATTTTTTCACTGTAGATCGCCTCTCTTAATGAATCCCTATCGTTATTACAGCTGAAAAACCCTTATTATTTTTACCGATGCTGGAGATTGAACTGTGGATCCTACAAATATTAACCCTATGCCGTAACCATTAGAATTATTATTCAGTGGATTCTGTTTTGCCTATACCATTTGTATCGGGGTATTTGATGACTTCGAAATTATTCATAATCGCGTAGATTTGCGCGTATATTCTGAGAGAGAAAATTTGTTTAGTTAGAATTTTATCCATTTTATTAATGAATAATAATTCTAATAATCATAATACTAATGAACATATGGAAGCTTGTTGAATTTTTTTCTACTCCAGATAATTTGCTTCTATATAAGTTTAATACTTCCAATTTCTGGTACTATCCCTCTCTCCCCCCTGTACATTTAATTGAAGCAATTTGATAAATAAATTGAGAATTAACAATAAAAATTTGATTCTCGGAAAACGTTCGTTCAAAGTAAGATCAGGTGAACCAGATCCGAACCTTATCATTTTTTCTTCAATTGACTTCGTTCAACTGAAAATCAAGTGCATCAAATCCGAATCGGATCAAATTGGGTTTAGACAGCCCGACCTCAGACTGATGATGTCTACCTGATCAGAACTCGATCTCAGCCCACCTTCAGACTTTGGGATCCAATCTACTAGATGAAAACTTGTTCAAGTTCTCATCAGAAATCACCTGATCAGTCGAACCTTACATAAACTAGATCAAGTCCTGATCAGACTTTGGGTAGACCTGAAGCAATTTTCACTCGCGCAATTTTCGAAAAAATTGAAATTTTTTGAATTTCTCGAAACCTTGAATTTAAGTGAGGAAAGTGTTATTGAAGATTGTTACAAAATGCAATGAAGTTTTAAATCAGACCCATTTTCTTTCGGTGTGGAAAGAAACAGAGCTTGAGGGGATGGAGAATATCCGGAAGGAATGTAAACCAGCGACTGCCGGAACACTGACAGTTCTACAGTTCACAATCCCGGAAATAGAATGGGAGAAGTTTTCAATTGCAAATTACAATATTTTCCCTCATTATAATATTACAATATTCTACATTCTAACTAGAGCCCAAGAGTTCTCCAACTTCGACACTCGATATTGACAGACACAGCCAGATATGAAGTTTGTTTTGTTGTGTCTGTCCTTAACCCCTGACGTGCCCATTTATCTTTTAACACTTTTTTACTCGTAGACCGATTCTACCGACAATTTTTGGTACAATATATCAGCTCCTAGTTGTTCGATGAAGTGGATTTGTGCAGCGCATGATAATTGATAGATCTTCTGACAAAAGGCATAGTTTTCTAATTCTTCAAAAACAGGTTAACGACGAAAATTTTGAAGTCGAAATGTGCCTTTGTAGGAATTGCGGTTGTTGTGGGAAGATTCAATTCACTAACAAATGCGATTTAACTAACTAATCACAGTATATTTACAAGACGTTAAAGAATATATAGAGAAGTGGAGATGTTACGTAGAAGTCGGGTGGTCGACTTGCTGAGTATTTGGCGGTTAACCCCGGACTGAATTCTTATGCAGATTCGGATGAAATATTATAAAGGTAACGCCCGACGTATTGTATCTGTGTCACTCAGGTGCCTGTGTGTCCCGGTCAACGCTGATCAACGCAGGTCCTTGTGTTCGGATGTAGCGAGCCGCTACACGTTTTTGTTTATCTGTACTGAGAAAAAATTTACTTTTACCAAGGAATGATTCTTCCGGGAGAAGAATTTATGCCTTTAGGAGCGTATTTCTCTAGGCCAGTCATTCAAAGGTGGTCCGCATCCATCTCCAAATATCACAATTGAGTTGAATTATGATATGATTATGGTACATATGACCTTGCATGAATGCCTTTCGTTATTTCTCCATTTTTTCAAATTTGAGATTTCCTTACGCAAAATAATTTGGAATAATTCTAAATGGCAATAATTGTCAATGAAGTTCATCCAAGGTCATATGTAGTATAATCATCCCATAATGCAACATAATTGTAGGTGTTTATGTACAATATGAGCCCCTCCTCAATATAAAATTTATGTTTGGGGCTTTTTGGGATCCTATGCCAGCCACGTCCCCGTCGTGGATCCTGGGTATTGCCATGAACTGGTAAGGCGCGACATTTAAATGCCTCACACGGAGAGAAAAGTCAGAGAATTTTTGTGGGGAAATTCCGGGAAAAATTCGAGTGCTGCACTAGAATTGAGGCGCAATGTGCCAGCGCATGAAAATTTCCCCTTCGGCACTAGAAAATTTGTCGTTTCGTCACGAAATCTTCTTTATCGGCAAACGAAAAATTACTCGACAGACAAAAAAATTTTCCCCGGCCACAATTTTTGTTTTTTTTCCCTTTAATTATTCATTAATAACATCAACATTATTTAAATTAATGTACTACAGTATCAACAAAAATGAGCCTTAAGCCAACGAATTATTTTTATAGATTTTTTTTATTGCATTTGTCCCACGATTACAGGGAATTACATTATGTTAAAATGTCATCATTGAATAATGTCAGTAATTTTCAACGACTGGTTGTTTCACACTTTTTTTTCCCACACATTTGATATGGTTAATAACACTTTCAGAGAAAGATAAGCCCAATAATCCCTGATTATCACATAATTCTGCAGAACACGCGCTAACGTTACCGGACGTTCAAGACGTCATTTGTGAATCTCCCGAGTGCAGCTGTTCGACTCACTTCGGCGAGCCGAACGTTGCCGATGTCGCGCGGACACGTACGAAGATAGGAAGAATGGCAAAAATTCTAGTGCTAGCACTAGAAAAATTCTCCAACTGCACAATAAAATTTCTAATGTTACCAAGAATTAATGGAGTTTTTCCCACAATTTTCTACGGGATTCCCCACAAAATTGACACACCATTTTCTAGTGCCAGCTCCAGAATTTTTCTCGTGCTTCTTTGCAAAAATTGATTAACTTACAGCAAAATTTCCGTGCTGATCTAGAATTTTTATTCTTATTTCGATTAAAATATGGGAGTTCGGCAGTTTGCGCCTCGTTTCTGGTGCCGAGCATTAGAATTTTTCCCCGACTTTTCTCTCCGTGCACTATGCTCGTGAATTTATACAAAAACTAAATTTAATTTAATTGTAAAAATTAATTGCCTTTAAAAGAAAGATGGTGAAATGGGAGATCCCCGTCATCTAGCTGGTCATGCGTATCACTATATATGTGATGTAACAAAGAGTTTGAAATTCACTATTGGCAACCCAGTCCCAATATTGCGAGGACTTGTAAATTGTCTGGCAGGGTACTGCTTTGTAGGCAAACACCTAATTGTAATATTCAGATATGGGTTTGGACCGCCTGCAAATGACTGTTCTGAAGAAATACACTCCTGAAAAAGTAAATTCTTCACCCAAGAAAATTACTTTTTGGCAAATCCAGTTTTTTCCTTAGTGTGTCAACGAAAAGAGGCACAGTTCGGCACTCGTTGAACGTAACATCACTGACGAAAAATATCGTTCAGACATATGTGCGACGGGATTTTTCTGCCCGCGTGATTGGCAGCCCTCGGCTTCGCCTGCGGCCGCCAACTTCACACTCCTGAAAAACTTGTCGTATTTGGATCGAAATAGACTATTTTCGACAAAATTTCCTATGAAATTGAATATTTTGATCTTTCATTAGGATATTTGAATAAAATCAAATTGTATGCGATGACTAAAGATCTATCACTGCACTGCAAAAAATTTTGTGTAAAATTGACACTGATCGGTGTCCCAACGAGTCCACACCGTTTTCGGTGTGAAGTTGCGGTTGGAATTAGACCGCACCATAGGATATCGCATGTAAAATCTGGTGTTAATTCAACACCAATCGGTGTCCCAGGAAGTCCACACCGGATTTTTTTACTGTGTGATAGTGAAATCTGAAAGTATGCAGCGTGTCCCAAAACTCATCGTGCATAACGTGAGAGGAGCTTAGGGGAGTTATTTGGAGACAAAAAGTTAAATACAATTTCTTTCTCCGGCGCGTTGAACCCATACGGAAAAATATATATTCTGAAAATTATACACCCAAAAAAAAAGTCGGACTGAATCATGCCGGGAATCGACTTGTTTCAAGTCGGACTCAAACAGATGCAAACCAGAATATCGGTCTGAATCAAGTCGAAAAATCGACTTGAATCAGACCGACATCGGTTTGATTCAGACCGATTTTTCGGTTTAATTCAAACCGATTTTTCGGTGTGATTCAAACCGATTTGTCGGTTTGATTCAGACCGAATTTTCGGTTTGATTTAGACCGAATTTTCGGTTTGATTTAAACCGATGTCGGCATAATCCGTTTCTACTTAAAATAAACCGATTTTCGACTTATATCAGACCCGGAATCCGGATTGGCATAGTCCAAGTCAGACGATCTGAATCAAACCGAAAATCGGTCAGAATCAAACCGATGTCGACTTGAATCAGTACTTTTTTTTTGGGTGTATATTATATATATGGAATTGGCCTGATGTATATTTTATATAAATCTTATACATATTCGGAGAATATATTAAATTGGCCTATATTACATATATTCTTTATATATTTTTTCATGCGGGAATTCACGGCAAATTGTTTCGTTCCGCAGTAATATTCATTGTGAATTTATTGGGTGTGTAACGTCCAATAAGACTGAAGTGGAGTCTCACTACGACAAACGAGAACGGTCAAGCTACCGTAGTTTCACTTGGCTAGTGTTATTTTTCTGAATGAAGTTTTTTTGTTTTTATAAATGAATGAATGCGTTGAGTCACTATAATCACTATTTAATTTCACAACATACTTATTAAATAACTTGAGTCTTTAAATATTCAGCTTGACTTGACTTGACACTTTGGCTAGGACTTGAGAATATTTCGCGATGTGAAAACGTGAACTCGTGGGAATGAACTGGCTTGTCTAAATTTCGGGCGAAGTTACTTGGTCCTGGCTTGCACAATTGGAAGGGAATTTCAAAATTCTATTGGCTGAAAATAGTGTTGCCACTTTCCTGAAATGTAATTGGTCAAGTAAGATGCTATAGAAAAGTACGTGTAAAAAAAAAGGGAAAGTGCCTTGGTACGCGCGGAGGCCGAGTACACACGTGTTGACCACTCGGGCTGGATAAAAGGCTGGGTCCGGGAAAAAGCACAAAAAAAAATGGGAAATTTTTCGTTTAAGGATTTCAACTCAATATAAAAAAAGGCCTTTGTGAAATTTTGTCTGCACTGAGAAAAAAATTTATTCCTTCCAAGAAAATGTTATTGGTGATATCTTTTTCATACTCTTAGTAGAAGAAAATATCTCTTTTGGAACGTATTTCTCCAGGCCAGTCATTTCCAGGTGCTCCGAAATCAGTTCCAAGCGTGAGAATTATGGTG
>NW_021680572.1:615735-620124 GCF_001412515.2 Diachasma alloeum
AGGATAGACTTGGACTCTCTGAAAATGACTGTCCTGGAAAAATTCGTTCTGAAAAAATATTATCTTCTGACGAGAATATCAATCCTTGGCAGGAATAATTTTTTCTCTCAGTGTGTGCGTGATTTTCCCGACGTTTCGGAGATTTTACGTTTCTCTCAAGTATTTCTACTATAATTTATGATTCTGTTTGTGCCTATAGCCAAAGTCTGAAATATTCAAAAATTTAATTTTTCTCTCTTCGAAAATATTAATTTTAATAAATATTTCTTTGTCGAAAATTATTAACGAAATTGTTCCATTTTTTTTAAAGATATGTTGCGACGCAACACAAATCACACTCTTTTTGAAAATTCACCTCTTCTCTCTTTAGGCTAGAGGAATGAGAATAATGGCAATCGATCAGGCATTTCATGTACAATGAACTGAAAGAAAATGTTCTTCCGTCATCGTGCCCGGATGAAGAAACTCGCAATCAATTTCGAAGCGACATAAGAGCCATTTGGTTCCACATGCAATGTGAACCGAAAATAATCAAAATCAAGGTTGAAAATTCATATCTTCACACCCATTCAATTGAATGAAAACTAAAATCGATGAATAAAATTATCGATGGGCATCTGCCTGAACCCTTAAATAAATAAATGGATTCTAAATGGAAAATAAAATTGGAATGGAATTGACTAGGATCGATTAAATATTTAATGCCATCATCCCTCCACCTTGAACGGGAAAAGGCATGATTTCCCTATCGGAAAATAGCGTTTGAGTGACTGTTTTTTCTTCTTGATTACTCATGAACAAAGCGTCGGAGAAGGATAAATTCATTAGTTTTCTTTTCAAAATGACCCGCCGAACTACCCCTATGACATGGATAATGAGTTTCGGGACACCCTGCAGAAGATTCTTTGAAATAGATAACTAGTTTCTGGTAGCAATAATATATTATGGAAAATTAGAGCCGGGTCAATGTGATCCACTGTGAAGCTTAACGATTGAAAACGGTTGAAAAAATTATTATTATTACATTTAAGAATTCATTTTTTGTCTGCGAATATTCAATAGCCGTAACAACAAACTACTATCCCTTGTTTCACATAAAACGAGCATTTTCCGGAAATGCTTATCCTCGAGTATCGGAGCATCGAATAACGAAGAAGTGGTACTAGAAATTACATTCCTTGCTTGCATGGAAAAAAATTTTTTTTTGCAAAGACAATCTTTTTTTTGAAAAAATTTTTAATCTCAACGCACGCTTCGCATGTGTGGCACAACAAATCCTTTTTTGATAATTTTTAACGAACAATTTTTTGGCACAAGGAAGAGTTGTTTGAGAACTGTGCAATTTTTCTCTTACACTGAGAAAAAAAAGTATTCTTGCCAAATATTCATATACTTGAGAGAAGCATTTAATTTTTCAAAACCGTATTTCTCTAATCGAGGCATTCTCAGGCGAGTCTGATTAGGTTTCAATTTAATAACCATATTGCTCTAGAGGATTACTATGTTGCACATGACCTGGAATGAACTTCTCCAATAATTATTCAATTTTCCTAAATTTCTTATTTTCTAGAAGGAAGAATTTCGATTCATTTTTTAAAGTTTATAATTATTGAGGGAGTTCACTTAAGGTCATCACTAACATGATCATCTAGAGCAATATAATTGTCATAATTGAAACCTAATGAGAATTGTCTTGGAATGACTTAACTAGAGAAATACGACATTGAAAAAATAAATACTTCACTCAAGTAAATAGATATTTGGCAAAAATTTTTTTTTCTTAGTGCAGTGTACCAAATATAAACACTCCCAGATCATCTATCTACTACAGTTGCCATATGAAAAGCCAGCTCAACCAATGTTCAAATAGATTAATTGCTCCTATATACCACATCGCACTCCCAGCATATTAAAAGATCCCTCGAATTTTATTTCATAAATAAAAGAGGTTTTTCAACGCAGCAGAGTAAGCCTCTGAGAGCGCTCGTTGTAAAAAAAAATGTATGTCGGAGCTAAAAGCTCGAAAGAGTAGACAGTACTGGAGAAAAACGAAAAATATACACAGACTTTCTGACCATCACCGGTATTTAGAATTTTTTTCTCTTATTAAAGCTAGAAGATAATGCTTTCAAAACTCGTCACCAAGCCTGCATCTCTTTCACCACCTACCCTTGTCAACCCATGACGGGGTTTCTCTTGTTGCGAAGAAAGACGAAACGAAAGCAACCCGCGAAAATATGACCCACACCTTTCTCACCTTTTCATGTATATCATCATAATACACGCGTAGAAAAAGCGCCTGCGTCTTTATAGTGTATAAAGCATTACACGTCATTTCTTTATTCGCTAGGAGAACCAATGTAATTGTGCTATTACGTTATTACTAGGAGTTCTTTCTAAATGCGCAACTCATAAATTTTCACAAGTTAAATTCACTGGGATGGAATTTCATGTTCTTCACGTCAATCGAGAATCATGATCAGAATCAAATATATGCATCAACCTGAATCAACCATAAAATATATTTGGTTTGAGTGTATTCGCGATGTTAAATGAGCGTCAGATGGCGCTGATGAACACAAAAATGGCGGACCTAAAACGTACCGATTCAAATATTTTAGTAAACAAACTGTAAATTATTCTAGGTTATAAGTATACGTGACGTGAGGGCCTTCAAACCGTATAATTATTAATAATTATTAATATGAGCGATCTATTGGAATTAAATTTGGAGGATATATTGAACTATGTTGGGGATGTGTCCAGAGCGGAAAATAAACGAGCGTGTATCGAAGGTGATAGAATTGTCACGTTTGATTTTATATTTCACATTGGGGTCACTAAGAAGACTGAGAACAGAGTAAAAATCTCTGCCTGGTGTGTCAAGTCTTCAGCAATCCATGAGACTCCTCATGAAATAAATGTACAAATTAGTATAACAAATAACAACAAGTCGATCGAATGTGTATGCACTTGCAAGGCTGGCTCTTCAAAATGCAAACACATTGTGGGAACATTAATTTATCTAAAACAGTAAGTAATTTTCTCCGACATTTATTTGGTTTGTAAACGAGTTCATTTGGAGCACTTGTAACTATGCCTTTTGATGTTTCTCGTCTTTTGGAAAATAATGTAACGAAATTTTAACATTCCTGTGGTTTGCACAATGAAGCACGTCACAGAAGACCACTTGTTTTTTATTTGAGGGCATGTTGAAACCTTTTTTGGATAATTCCTAACAAAAATGTGTTGTCAATGACATTTCACTGCCGCCATGTTTCATTCGACCGGGAAAATTTGGTACATTTTACGTCCGCCATTTTTTTGTGTGGCAGCGCCATCTGACGCTCATTTAACATCGCGGATAATATACTTGATTCACGTATATTTTATAATCCATTGGGGGATGGTTATTTCAATTTCACTGTTAGAAAATTACTCCTGGAGTTTCAAGTAAATAAACAAGTGGGAAATTGTTCTTGTATTGTATATAGTATAGTTATTTTTGCTAATAAATTAGTAATATGCTTCCGAATGGTTATTTGGCACATAATTTCTTTCTATCATGTATAATTCATTGTTTATTTGATTGAATAGAATTAATAGGATTATTAAATTGAATAAGATTTCCATTTACCTAATTTGGTTAGATTGTCAACTTAGTTGAATGTTATCAGTATCATTATTCTTATTATCCCTTTTCTTCTACACAACCGATTGTCTTTTTTACAGTACTATCTAAGCCCTTCGATAAAATGTGAATAGAACAATTTTATCGAGATACGCGGCAGCGTATCGGCCAAGAAAAGTTTTGACTCCGATTGTACAAAACATCAGGCCGATCGCTGCCGTGTATCTATACACGAAGCAACTACCCCCTCCACTACCTCCGAATCATATCCATTAAATAAAATACAAACGTGACGAGCTACATGAAAAATACTCTTAGTTACATTATATAAATTGGCCACAAGCTTCTCATTGATGTAACTATTTTTTTGTTCGAAGCGATATTTAAGAAAATACGCGCATAGCAACGGGTTCATATGCACATTCTCGCATTTCACATCAACTCCTGTCATTTTTTTGTTACGGAGTTGGTAGCAGTGCAATACAACCACACGCACCAAGGAGGGAAGCCCGGGAATTTACAAATTGAATATGGTGCACGAATGATGAATTCCACAGATATTTTTCATTCGAGTTTCGTGCACAAATGAATTCTCGAAGAAGCAAATTCAGTCGGAAAATCTTGAATAAATAATTAAAAGTCGGTACAAATAACGACTATGGAATAGAACTAANACGGGTTCATATGCACATTCTCGCATTTCACATCAACTCCTGTCATTTTTTCGTTACGGAGTTGGTAGCAGTGCAATATAACCA
>NW_021680572.1:620134-624872 GCF_001412515.2 Diachasma alloeum
CTTGGCGCGGATCAGAAGATGGAGAATTAGATTGATACTAGACAATGAGTTGAAAAACTCCGCGCCAAGAACGTTGGTCCTCCTTCTACTAATTTTTTATTTCATCAAGAATTTTTTTAAAATCCTCATTCGATTTGAAACTATTTCTCTTATAGAAATCTGATTGTGCATTATTTTCGTTTATTCGACATTGCTGACTTGGCTTTCTTTTTCATTCCTTTGTATTTTTCAAAAATTTCTACTTTCCAGTAAGAATCAAACAAAACTTTTTCTTGGCGCAGTTTTTTTACAAAAATTTACACATACTTCAATGAATTTGAAACATCACATTTGAAAAAACCATCAGAAAGCTCACTTTCAAGGAAATTCATGAAAAATTCAAAATTTTCAACAATTATCGTAAAAATCAAATCAACCAATGTAGGTATCGCAATCACCTTTTAACTTCGACTTAATGACATTAAAACAAACATTTTAAGCTATCATTGAATTCATTTGAAACATGTTATTCAAAGAGATCCCTGGAAATCAAGTTTTCGAAAAATACAAAATTTTTGTATTTGCCCCATCGTTGGTGTATTTAGGTGATTTATCCATTTTTGATCTCTTGACGGACCTCAAATTGTCCTTAACCGTCTATCTACAGGTCTGGTTACCCTACTTGGATATCCTTATACTGAATTTGGAAGGGAAATACGAGCAATCGATTTTTTTCAAATTTATTTCCAACTAGATTTCACATGGATTATAATTGCCGAAAAAAAAAATTGATAATCCATTTTTTGTGTAAAAAATTCTGAAGTTTCCGAAAACGGTTATTTTTGAGCTAGCATTCCACTTTATCGCTAAAAATCGAGTTTGAAAGTTAAAAAATTTTTTTTTTGGTGTTCCATGATAAAAATGATACGTTTTATTTTTTCTTCGAAAAGTACACAAAATTTTAGGAAGTTTTATGAAGACGGAAATTTTTTAATTTATTTGTATTTCCAATCTAATATGAATATGCAGTGCCAAATGATATTGAATTTTCAGTGCAATCTAAACTTTCATGATTTTTTCCCCCTAAACCGCATTCAGTATCACTGCCCTGAAAATTCAAGAATATATTTACTGGAGTGTTCTAGTTTTCTATTTGTTTTCAAAGAAAAATGGAACTGAAATTGACAGTTCTCTTTGCCTTTTCCACGAAATTCTGAATTTTGAATGACGAAATTCCTTGAAATTTCAGTGATAATTAAATTCGACAAAAAATTCCAAAAAGTGTACCGGAAATTGCAGACAAAAATCTTTAACAGTGTACATTCCGCCGTAATATGTAATACCCATCTCCCATTCGAATATAAAATATACTTGAATCAAGTACAGTATATACTCAAGTCAAGAACGATATACTCGAATGAAGTATATTTTATTCTTGATTCAGATTTATGCATATATTCAATTCCGGTATAAAATATAATTTATTCAGGCATATTTTTGTTTCCGTGTGTTTACTAGAGTGCAAACCAACAACTTCTCAATTAATTCCCTGATGATATGTTTTATTGAAATGGAAATGTCAAAGGTTCAGAAAGTTTCCGTGGACAGCGACTGAAACGCAATACTCAATATTCAATCAGACTTCAGTTACACGAAGACACATCAAATGAAAAGAAAAGAATGACTCTTATCATTTCTCATCGCTTCTCACCAGTTATATGGACTTGGATGGAAATTTATATTTTTTACATGGATGAAGAATCGTAATCATTGATATAAAGGGTATGTTTATCGGGGTTCAAACCGACAACTTTATTAATTTCCTGATTTTATCTTCTATTGAAATGGAAATGTCAAAAGTTCGGAAAGTTTCCCTAGATAACGGCTGAAACGCAATACTTAACGATGTTCTACACCCTTTCTGCCAAAATTCACGTTTTTTTAATTTTTCTGGCAAACTTATGATGGAATTGACGTGAAAAAATATAACGTTATTGCGTTTTGTCATTATTTAATGACTGACGAAATTTTAAGGTGGTGCGAACATTTCCCCCTTTTTTTCTAAACTTTTAAAAGGAATCACAAAACTGTAGAAAAAACCCATGAAAATTATCGCACCACTGCGCAACTTCGTGAGCCATTAAAGAATGACAAACCACAAAATCGTTATGTTTTTTCACGTCACTCCCATCGATAATTTGCCAGAAAAATGAAAACAACGTCAATTTTGGCTAAAAGGGTGTCGAACATCGTTAATATTCGATTAAACTTGAAACTCGATACGAAGACACATCGAACGAAAAAAAAAACAAATATTTCATCGTTTCTTACAAGTTACATTGACTTGGATGAATTTCATATTTTCCGCGTGAATGAAGAATCATAATCATTGATATACTTGGTGGGTTTACCAGGGATCAAACCAACAACTTCTCGATGAATCTTTTGATTTTATCTTCTATTGAAATGGGAATATCAAAAGTACGGGAAGTTTCACTGGACATCGGCTGAAAGGCAATACTCAATACTCAATCAGACCTCAGCTACACGCAGACACATCGAATGGAAAAAAGACTCATAATTTCTCATTACTTCTCACAAATTATATTAACCCAAGTGGAAATTTTGATCAGGTCCAAGTCAGGACTGGATCAGGTCAGGCCTGACGATTGCTCAAAAAATGATCTGATGACTAAATCAAGTCCTGATCAGTCATGTAACGCAGTTTTTAATCAAGACTTGATCAGGCCTAACAGTTCCGGATTTGATCAAGCTGACGTATTCAAACCTGATGACCTATCTGCTGGAATCCATAATAATTATTAGTGATAACGAATTCAAAACAAAAGATAATTCAATTTTTTGGGGATCGAACCGGGGAACCTACGATTACTAATCCTAAGCCCTAACCACTAGACTATCGCGCTATTGTTATTACGGGAACTCCGTTTTGCCTATATGATCTGTATCTAGGTATTTGTTGACTTTGAGATTATTTATGATCTCGCCGATTTGCACGTATATTCCGAGAGAGAAAATTTGTTTAGTTGAAAGTTTATCCATTTCATTAATGGATAATAATCCTGATAATCATAACACTAATGAACAAATGGGAGCTTGATACGTTTTTTTCTAGTCAAGATAATTTGCTTGTGAGTGTGACACTTCGACTGCATGTAGTTATTAAGCCACCCCTCCCTCTCTCCGCACAATTAATTAATTTAAAATTAATTGAAAAATTAATTAAAAATTAATTAATAAATTAAATAAAAATTAATTGACAATTAATTAAAAATTTTAATTAATTAAAAATTTGATCCTCGGAAAAGGTTTGTTCAAAATAAGATCAAGTAGACGGGATCCGAACCTTATCATTTTTTCTTCCATTAACCCCGTTCAAATGAAAATCAATTGCATCAAATCCGAATCGGATCAAATTGGGTTTAGGCAACCTGACCTCAGACTGAGATCATGTCTACCTGATCAGAACTACATCTGAGCCCGTTTAAAGTTTTTGGGATCCGATCGAGTGGATCAAAACTTGGTCAGAGTCTCATCAGGCGTCACCTGATCACGCCTACCTGACCAGAACTTCATCTGAACTCGCCGGTAGTTTTTAGAATCCAATCCACTAGATCAAAACGTGGTCAAATTCTTATCAGAAATCACCTGATCAGGCAAGTCTGACGAAAACTGGATCAAGTTCTGATCATACTTCAGGCGGACCTGAAGTAATTTCCACTCGGGGACTTAAATGGAATTTTATGTTTTTCACATGGATGAAGAATCATAATCATTGATATAAAGGGTATGTTTATCGGGGTTCAAACCGACAACTTCTTTATTAATTTCCGGATTCTTGAAATGGAAATGTCAAAAGTTTGGAAAGTTTCCCTGGATAACGGCTGAAACGCAATACTTAATATTCGAATAAACTTGAAACTCGACGCGAAGACACATCGAACGAAAAAAAAAGAATATTTCATCGTTTCTCACAAGTTACATTGACTTGGATGGAATTTTATAACATATTTTATATGATACGTGCGTGTAACCGCATGGGTTTCAGTTGACTATAGTCAACTGGAAAGTAGCGGGTTTCAAGCGCACTACCCACACTCAACTGAAACCCGAAATAACGCATGACGCGCATGCGCATCACCTTTTAAAAGAGAATAACAAGGAAGGAAATCTAACCTCCGAATAGTGAATACATGGAATGACTGAAAAATGAAAAGGTGATTTTGATAGTGATAGGTGATTCTGATAGTGATGAAGAGTTAGGCAGTGAGGAGAATTTATTTACTGATGAGGAGGAGTTTATTGGTGATGTGACATTTGAAGAAAATGGAAATAAAATATTCTCCAATGAAGCAACAGCAGGATCAAAAACTCCGCAGAAGAGAATCCGTTATGATGATTTTGATAACAACAACGAAAATCTTCCATCAGATATTTTAGCAAATGCCCAAAAGGCCAAAAATCAGACGCTACCAACAACTTCTATAGAAAAATATAACGTTTTGTATCATATTTTTTTATAATTATAACTTTCTTTTTTTTGCGAATTCTTAATGATTTTTAAAAATTGTATTTTGTAATTATTATAATTAATGTTTTTCAATTAAAAATACTTTACAAGTTTTTTGAACTACGTATTTAATGAATATAATTAATTTTTTCTTCAGAAGTTCCGCATAATTTTTAAATCACACGTTTTTATAATTATTTTTTCAAATAAATGTGATCTTTTTTCTTC